>NC_051225.1:41128457-41145957 GCF_015220715.1 Pygocentrus nattereri
AGAAATGTTTTAAGCATTTTTACCAACAGAGAGTTTTATAATTGACGAGGTGATAAGCTATAATGGGTACAGTCCACATTGCTCACACATACTTCATAACTAAATTAATATTGTCCATCCTGATCACTCTGCAGATGATCATTGTTCATCAAAATGCACATTATTGCCCAAGCTCATTTACTGCGTATATTCTGTATGATCGATTCCTCACTGGCTTCTATTATAACTGATCTTTTGTAATTACAGGAAAACACCAAACTTGCTGGTGGTTAGCGACTGTGTGCTACAGATGAGATTAGTTTGAAACCCATAGGAATCTTCCTTTAGAATCTGGGTTTCTGGGTAGAATCTGGGTTCGTAGCTATGCATCTTTACCTGTGTGTGTGCGAGCTCTGGCAAGAATATCTGCCTGTTTGACCGCTGTGTCTGGGCTGCCGTGTGGCTGGATGCTGCTGGCCTCGCCAATGTTCTCCATCAGGATGTTCAACAACACAGTGAGATCATCCTGACTCAGAGCAAACTGCAGACACACAGAGAGAAAACACAACATTCCCCAGAGGCTGTAAGTAGTGGTTACTTTGTTTCTGTACTTAAGTAATTTTTTTTGGTATTTTAACTTTTAATTACAACATGTCAAAGGAACCATCTGCACTTTCTTCTCACTAATTTTTTAAAACAGGCTTGTTACTTTCACTTTGCTGATCTTTCTTTATCTATTATCTCTCTATTATCTCTCTATCTACTTGCTTGTGTTTTTTTTTTTTTTTTTGGGGGGGGGGGGGGGGACTCAGAGTGAACCTGTGACTAGATACTTTTACGGCTTACAGGAAATTGTAATTGAGACTGGGGATCTTGCAGGGTCACTATTTGCAAGACTGCAACTACATTTTTGAGATTATTTCCCATCGTGCACCTGTTGGAAATTTACAGGCAGAGAATTTTCATTCTCCAGAATTTGTGTGTGTGTGTGTGTGTGTGTGTGTGTGTGTGTGTGTGTGTGTGTGTGTGTGTGTGTGTGTGTGTGTGTGTGTGTGTGTGTGTGTGTGTGTGGAGTGTGACTTTGTCTGCATCTTGTAATTCCCAGTCAGGAAATCCACTACGGCCCTGGCCATACTCAAAGGAATGATTTGTTCTAATGCTCATTATTCACTGCTAAAATAAAAATCGACTTTTTTGTCAGTAGAAGTTTCATCAACGTCCGTCTCAAATTTGAACTTGGGTACTTCTGCCGCCTCTGGCATTACACATTTACATTTACATCTACATTTCCAGCGTTCAGCAGATGCTGTGATCCAGAGACACTGGAAGAGCTCAGTCTGTCTAGAGAAATCTACTAGTCTCTCTACTAGTTACCAGTAGGTTAGAGAGAAAGACGGTCCTGAGCTCAGATACGGATAGAGACACAGTCACTGATACAGAGAGAGAAGGAACAGAGCTGAACACAGAACAGTGTAATACAACACACTACAACACACTACAGTAAACTACAATACATGGTGCAATATAATCAAATATAATATCTAAGTGCAGCACAATATACTGCAATCAATACTTCACTCAGTGCTGATTTAAGTGCTGTGTAATGAGACGGTCTTCAGTCTGTGTTTGAAGACCGCGAGAGACTCTGCTGTTCGGACAGCCAGTGGGAGTTCATTCCCCACCTGGGCTCCAGTACAGAGAACATTCTCCACGCTGGTCTTCCACGCGCCTTGAAGGACGGCGGGTCAAGCCAATCAAGCTGATCATTACCGATTATCCCTGGATCAGTACTTGTAGTCCTTAACTATGTAGAGAGCTCTACTGTGACGGATCGTTCAAAGTAATGAATTCAACCTGTTAAACCTGATAAATCATTATTGTTATAAGACAGACAGACACAGCTCTCCAACTAGATCACAAACAATATTGACCCATCCATGCTTCCCCACACAAATGCAACTGTTATTTCAAAGCTACTGTGACAAGATTCAGATGTAGTTTATCAACAAACCTTGGAGGATAAAAGTGTATAAGAATAAAGGATCACACTGTTGGTGTAGATGGTGTGTAGGTTTTCTATCTAATGTAATATGTAGATATACTGACCTACCTACAGTAAAAACTGAAAGCATAACAACATGTTGCCTCCAGTTAGATTAACAGAAGTCATGCTAGTCAGTCACACTGGAAAATGAAGTAAATGAAGAAATCTTTAAATGCCAACAAAATTAATGAAACGTCTCTATAGAGTAAGGAGGTTCAAATCACATTTAGTAGCTTTAGCTGCAAGGCAGGAGAAGACTATATAACACAAAAAGAACTGTCGACTAGAATGAGATCATGGCTTGACGGTATATGAGGACTCACGTTCATGGGCTTAAGGTCTCCATCAACCTCCACAGCAGCCATCTTCTGGTACCAGGTAGCAGCCAGGTTCCGTTTAACTGAGAGCACCAGGTTGACTGGCTGCAGAAGCTCAGAGCTTGGTTGATTTGAATCTTTCTCCATAAAAATTCTAAGAGCATATTAAACCAATGACATATTGCAGAATACAGGAAAACAATGAACTGAACCCATATCAATGGACCAAGAAAATCTTGAGAAGGAACCTTGAGCATTTTAAGTTCAATCTTACCTGGACAGCTTAAGCTGGGTTAGCTCTACATCCATGTTATCTATGACAACAGGGAGTAGACAGTCCTCCACTGAAAGCAGAGAGAAGTTGTTGCTCACAGTGATGAGACCCAAGTCAGCCTCCATGGCATTGTAAGATGTGGAGGACTGAGGGATGATGATGAGTGGAGCCTTCAGCTTGATGTCCATGGAGAGTCTGAAACTCTTTTGTGCAAAGTCCCTCACACTCGAGGCTGCTTTGACTGCTGCCTGTGCTGTGGCTGCACTTAAAGCCTCCTTGGCTGTCTGGAAGTTATTACTGAAATTCTGATGAGGACAAAATCAGAAGTTAACATATTGCTCTGTAATTGTTTGGGACACTCTACTCTAATTTACCTAGTGACTGCAGCTTGTCCCTATACCTAAGTCAGACCAGAGACACCATAGAGACTGTCAGGAAATGAGCAGCTAATACTGTTTACCACCTTAAGCAAAAGGACAATAGTGAAGTTCAGCCTTACAAAGAAATTCTGTCACTGAGCTAAAATTGTGGTAGCAGAGTAATGACAGTTACACTACTCACAAAAGTCAGGGGTATTTGGCTTTGGGTGAAATTTATGGAAAGCGTAAAAAGTCGCCTACACAGCGACTCAGCTGATCAGTTTTCTATGGGATTCAGGTCTGGAGAAAGTGCAGGCCGCTCCATCTGAGGCACCCCAGTCTCCAGCAACCGTTCCCTGATGATGCGCCCTCAATGAGCTGGAGCATCGTCGTCCATGAAGATGAGATTAGGCCTGTGTTGTTCATGCAGAGGCTCAATGACTGGATTAATGATGTTATTCAGTGGTTTGGGCCACTGGGTCACTGTACCGTTCACAGTGTAGGGCAGTTCTGTATTGACTGGACACACCTGCCCACACTGTGACACCACCACCACCACCACCTTGTCGTTAAGCTCCTTGCTGGAGAACAGCGAGTTGTGCAGAAAGTACTGAAACACTGAACAGCTGGACATGTGCAGTCAAAAGTTTACAGAAGGTCACATTAAGTTCACCTGTAAAGGTTACAGTGCATTTTAGGTTCATCCTGAAATTTCACCCCCAAAGCCAAATGTCCCCGACTTTTTGTGAGTAGTGTATATGAAGGAGGTACGTTCCACCCAGCAGTAGAGTAATAACATTTATTTGAAGGGAGCAGATCTGCAGGCCTGGGCTGAATGAAGGAGAGAGCGAAGCAGAAGAAGGCGAGAACGCCATGTCCATAAACAACAACAGTCATTAATCATGGCAAATCCCTCTGAAGGGATGCATGGCATCATGATAAAGAGACTCATGGCAAAAACAGGGGGTTGGAGTCAATGAGGGGGGAGTTTCTGCAAGAGATGCACAATACCTATGTTAATGAAGGGGGTAAGAAGGGGGTGTTAACCCGTTTTTATACTGCATAAAAAGGCTAATCCCTGAGGTTAAGTGCATACTTCTTGAGGACTTCTGCGGTTGCTATGGTGATTTACAGGAGACACACCATTCCCTCTGTTGAGAGTCATTTGGAATCCGAAGTGAGTGTTGAAAAAGAATGAAAAAAGGGAGCGAGAGAGGCCTAAACACAGAGCTACTGCAGGGATGATTATGGTTTAGGGTTCAGTAAAATAAGAAGGGCTCTTTGACCTCAAGGTTTAACCCTTGAATCCTCTGTGTCACCTCCGCAGTCCTATGGTACAGCTTGAAATAAGTGGGTAAGTTTGGGAGGCAATGATGCACATTAGTGCCACGTGATCAGACAAGGTCTAGGGTGATACCTGGTGGCCAAGAAAGGCAATTTTAAACAAAAGACGATCATTCTGCAAGCTCAAAAATTAGGAATCAGCGTTTTCAATTATATAAAACCAATTTGGTTACAAACAAGTGAATTAAAACTTTGTGTTAATCTTGTGCAACTTCACAGGTTTCAAATGGCGGGACACTAGAAAGCTTAATTAATAAATAAAGAATGACAAACGGATCTGCAGATAGCATTAAATCACTGAGAGTTGTACAGCACTGAGAATTAAGTTATAATTAAATGATTATACAAAATTCATCACACTTCAAAAATCAAATCTCAAGACAGATAACGAGTTATGTAAATAGATCATTACAATACAATATTTCTTGTTCACAGAATTCTTGAAATATTGACTAAATCATTCAAAAAACATTTTGGCAAATAATTAGCAAAATTTATTCTGATTTTTTTCTAATTCTATGTCCAGTATAACAAAAACATGCAATAAAAGCTTTTTACTGTATTTTTTAATCATTCATTTTCTCACTGGGTCAAGAAAAAAAAACTTACACTGAAAAAACAGCACAATAACAACAAAAGCAAAAAAAAAAAAACATATGAGGAGGATGGTTTACGCTTATACTCACCAGCAGTGACATGACAAACTTGTGAAGATAGACCACTTGAATGCAGCCAACATTGAGCTTTACTTTGCCATCCACCTTCGAGGTGTCAGTGTAGCCCACCCCTTCAGTGGCATTGGGGGTTAGACCCATACTGAAACTGAAGACCTCATCACCCACAATAGAGATGGCCTAAAGAAAAGACACAACACACACGGTCAGCCAAGTGGCACTGAACAATCGTCAGTTGTACAGATGGCCAGATGTTTGCAGAACGACTGGGATTGTTTTGACGTTTTATCAGTAGCGTAAATGACTTGCCTTCTTGTGAACGGTTTTGGGATCTACATTAATGATGACAAAATCCCGAAGTCTAGCGAGCATGTGTGTTTGGGACCCCTGCATTAACAGAGAACCATGCAGGCCTAGGAGGGTGGATGGGAGAGATGTTTTCAGAACAGTCCTGGAGTAGAATTAAAGGTGATTCGATGGGGAGGTGTTTAAATGAAGCTAACCCTGAATTTTGATGTCAGCCATGTTGCATCTCTGGTCACACACCAGCACACTGAACGCCCCCAGCTGCATGTCTATCTTCAGATCAGTGATGTCACCATCAGAGGGGGAGCTCACCACAGCTGGAACAGAAACAGAGGTACTGCTTGGTTTGCCCATTAGAAATATAGCGTGATTATGTCTTAAACATTTCAAGCAGTTCATGCGTGTGTGTGTGTGTGTGTGTGTGTGTGTGTGTGTGTGTGTGTGTGTGTGTGTGTGAAGTGACAAATAGGTGGCCTTCACTACATTGCATGGGATTTGTGTTTAAAACAATAAATAATAAAAGGAAAAACATGTATTTTTCCCCCTGATAGTTAGGGTTAGATAAAGTTTGTTTTGTTACAGTAACACGAGTTGCCAGTTTATTAGGCACACTATTAGGTGTGTGTGTGTGTGTGTGTGTGTGTGTGTGTATATGTGTGTGTGTGTGTGTGTGTGTGTGCGCGCCTGTGCTTGTGCATGCACATACTAGATTTGGTTGAGCTTGTCTTTGTTTCTTCACTCCTCTTGCTCTCTTTCTCAGGTGAGGGAAGGCTGCTAGAAGACATGGCAGCAGACAGGAAGTCCATTGTGGAGAGAAGAGCCTCAGTGTGGAGCATCAGGTCCAATGAGGAGAACTTAACCTACACCAACACATTTCCACTGAGTCAAAACGTAAGGGTGCTTAATACACGAAAGAATATTATATTAATTTAGTAACACTTACATCAATGCTCTGTTCAGTGTTTTTGAAATTGGTAGCAAAATTAGGCCCATTCCTGTCGGCCTGCATGACAAAACAGATCAAATGCAGTGCAGTCTTCAAGAAATATAAAATAATGACTCTGGCTCAAGGTTTGTTAGGGTCTGCGCAACGCTAAGAGAATGTGCAACGTGATATTAAAGGGGAGAAGGATGAACACACAGCAAAGAGGAAGACCTACCTTGACATACTTCACTTTGAGGAGCTCAGCTCCCTGTTCTGCTGAAGAGCTGAGGATGCAGAGCGGTTCACCATATGAGTCTACAACAAAAGTTAAAGTTTGTAACACCCGATCAGAAACGTGGCGCTACAGAGCAACACAAGAAAGGACAGCACATCTTGGGGTGACCTGAATATGATATTTTTACCTGAGGATGATTTTAAAAGCATTAACTGGCTTGTTTTTCAAAACTATCATGCTCTGATTGTTCTGACTGACTAACTGTGAAGATACATTCAAATTCATTAAGACCCACAAAACAAGCAAAATACAGGGCGGTGTACTAATTTAGCATCCACAGTATGAATTCATACCGAGAGTGGAGATTACATGTGTAATTCACTAGTTACATGTGTAATTCATTAGTTTGAGTGTTTTTAGTGATCACTAAACTTTTGCATCAAATATGCTGTGATCCAATAATCACGCTTGCTCACTGAAACGTGTTTGATAAAATAAGAGCTAATGTGCAGCTGGAAGTGTCGCTGGTAGAGTCGAGTGAAAGTAGTAGCTGAAAGGTTCAATATGCTAATTAAGAACCTTTTCATGTTTGCTAATGAAGGCCACACTTCACAACTTGTTTATACCAGGTGAAATACTGCACTCTAAAACATAAGACATAAAAAAAGAGTGTGGTTTTAAAAAGGACTGGTTTTAAGCAAGATTTTTTGCATATGGACTTGTCAGCCTGTCAGGTCCTCTCAGGTCAATCTAAAATCTTCCTTGCTTGACTGAAACCAGACGGCTACTTCAGCTACTACAATATTTAGTCCTAATTATTAATAAGTGCTTCATACCTGGGAACTCCAAGCACTTCGTTGAGATAGTCTTGATGTATGTGGTGGCCTGCATGTCATATTTATGGACTTCAGTGTGAACTCCAAGCTGAGCTGCATGCAGGACCAAAAAGGGGCACTCATTCCTATCTTTCGGCTTCTTCAGTGTCATCATGACCTAAACAGAGGCAGCAGAAGTTCTTACTCAAGCCAGTGGAATGCAGAGTATGAAGCACATCGTGAAAAAGCTTTCATAATTATGATCCAGCTGATGGATAACTTAAAAGATGATTTAAGCTTAGATCTGATGTTGTACCTCCATTATTTCAAAGTTCAGGAGAACACTGACAATGTTCTCACTAAAGTTTCCATTGGTGATTGCTTGCTGACTTCCTGCTTCCGCAGGAGACGTCGGTTTCAGTTCTTGATTCATTTCAGATTTCTCTGTGGAATAAAAAAAAATATGTGGATGACTGATATATTATAAGGATTACTGAATCCAGCTGTTGATTTTTTTTTACCTTCAACAGCTGGTTTCTGCACTTCAGAAGACAACGTCCTACTGCCTTCCCCGATGTTCTCCGCTAGGATTCTCATCAGAACTCCAAAGTCTTCTTGACCAAGACCAATCTACAAGAACCAGGTGAAGCAATTCTTCAACTTTTTGCTTATTTTCTACAGTCAAGCTACAAACTTTAACACATCTACCAGTGAATGAAATACAAGAAGAAAAGACATCTATGAGTAGAAAAAGCATCGATGGAGCAGGAAAATCAAAATGAACCAAGAACCTAAACGAAACTCTTCACGGAGAAAACTCACATTCAAGGACTTCAGCACTCCTTTGACCTCCACTCCAGGGATTTTTGTGAACCAGGAGGCTCCCAGGTTACGCTTAACAAGCAGCTTCAGGTTAATGGGCTGCAGAAGCTCAAATTCTGGCTGAGGAGAACCGTCATGCCTCAGAACCGTCCTGGAAGAAATCAAACACAATAACTAAATGATTGCATGCCAGAGAGTTTCTGCCAAGTTTCTGAAACGATTCATTTCTTTAACCCTCCTCTGCGAGAGATACACACACTCAACAAATGTCTCTTCATTTCTCACTCATATGAAAAGAGTGTGATAAAATGCTGTGTATATTGTTGTTGTGTGTGTTTTGTTCTCTTTTTCACATTTGCGCTTTATGTTTACACATACAAAGAAATATAATGTCTGAATTCTGAAAACAACTGTACCTTGACAGTTTCAGCTGGGTAAGTCTGATGTCCATGGTCTCCATCACAGCTGGCAGAGGAAAGCCTTCAGCTGGAAGCAGAGAGAAGCTGTTGCTCACAGTGATGAGACCCAGGTCCATCACAAAAGCATTGTGGGATGTGGAGGACTGAGGAATGATGATCAGTGGAGCCTTCAGTCTAATATCCATTGAGAGTCTGAAACTCTTCTGAGCAAAGTCTCTCACACTTAAGGCTGCTTTCTCCGCCGCCTGCGCTGTAGCTGCACTTAAGGCCTCTTTGGCTGTTTGGAAGTTGTCCACAAATGTCTAGGGAACATAACTGAGAATTAGCAAACATTACACTGCAAAACTCACAGGCGGGTGGGTGTATGAGCCATGGATTTGAGTGAAGATCTGTGAAAAGTGAGGGAACCTTAATGAGCTAGCCTGTAAAAATAAAGGAAACATCATGCAGGAATGCTCTCACCGTCTGTAAGCTCTGATAACCAAATTTACAACCAAGTTGCAAATTTGAATAAAGGTGGTCAAACCTAGAGGTGAGACTGTATTTGGAATCTGTGGAAGAGGATTTGTGATGCATGGCAGATCAGACAGCCTGCGTGTGGAAAGTGTGCTTTAAATCTGCAAAGCATGTAGAGGGCGGTGTTTATCTTCAAAAGCATTCTCTTCGTGCTGACATTCCAAATTTCAATGGTTTATATTTAGTTTCCGCTGCATCAGAAAATAGTCGCATACACACGTGCAAGCAGATTCATACACAGTGACACTCGAACACACACTGTCTGTCACACAAGTGTAGTAATTCCTTCTATGTTTACAGTTTTACGAGGAGAACTTATGAGGAGTATTTTAATCACAGACAATGAGTTTGTGAAAATACTTTCTTTTCAATTACTGCATGACAGAACACCAGAATTATTAGCAGGCAAATGTATCCATCTATTCCGGGGGGAAGAGAGAGGAGAGAGAGGGGGATGACGCTGGCCTGTCAGCCACATTGTGTGTGCGTCTTTGAGCTCTTGCAGTGTGAACACCTAAATATTCAAATACACCTATTCGAATACATACATACATATTATATACATATTACACACACACACACACACACACACACACACACACACACACACTATATTGCCAAAAGTATTCACTCATCCATCTAAATCACTGAATCCAGGTGTTCCAGTCACTTCCGTGGCCACAGGTGTATAAAGCCGAGCCCCTCGGCCTGCAGACTGCTTCTACAGACATTAGTGAAAGAATGGGTCGCTCTCAGGAGCTCAGTGAATTCCAGCGTGGTGCCGTGATCGGACGCCACCTGTGCAGCAAGTCCAGTCGTGAGATTTCCTCACTACTAAATATTCCACAGTCGACTGTCAGTGGGATTATAACAAAGTGGAAGCGATTGGGAACGACAGCAACTCAGCCACGAAGTGGTCGGCCACGTAAAATGACAGAGCGGTCAGCGGATGCTGAGGGGCTTAGTGCGCAGAGGTCACCGACTTTCTGCAGAGTCAATCACTACAGACCTCCAAACTTCATGTGGCCTTCAGATCAGCTCAAGAACAGCGTAGAGAGCTTCATGGAATGGGTTTCCATGGCCGAGCAGCTGCATCCAAGCCTTACATCACCAAGCGCAATGCAAAGCGTGGAATGCAGTGGAGTAAAGCGCCGCCACTGGACTCTAGAGCAGTGGAGACGAGTTCTCTGGAGTGACCAATCACGCTTCTCCGTCTGGAAATCTGATGGACGAGTCTGGGTTTGGCAGTTGCCAGGAGACGGTACTTGCCTGACTGCATTGTGCCGAGTGTAAAGTTTGGTGGAGGGGGGATCATGGTGTGGGGTTGTTTTTCAGGAGTTGGGCTCAGCCCCTTAGTTCCAGTGAAAGGAGAACTTGAATGAACTTGAAGAACTTGACTGGCCTGCACAGAGTCCTGACCTCAACCCCATAGAACACCTTTGGGATGAATTAGAGTGGAGACTGTGAGCCAGGCCTTCTCGTCCAACATCAGTGTCTGACCTCACAAATGTGCTTCTGGAAGAACGGTCAAAAATTCCCATAAACACTCCTAACCCTTGTGGAAAGCCTTCCCAGAAGAGCTGAAGCTGTTATAGCTGCAAAGGGTGGGCCGACATCATATTAAACCCTATGGATTAAGAATGGGATGCTGCTCAAGTTCATGCGTCTGAAGCCAGACGACCGAATACTTTTGGCAATATAGTTATTATATATATATTATAAATTTTGCATGGTTTGGCATGTAATATCTTAGAAGTTAGCTCAGCACAGTATATTCATATTAAAACATCTATTACCTCACTTACAGTGTCAATAAATTATAATATAGTAACACTTCAAAGTATTTATATAAATACTGTCAAAATATTATTTACGTTAATATTATTAATAATGTATTATTAAAAGATTAAGAACAGCAGCCTTAAATATAATGAATGAATTACTTATTAAACATGACTTACAATGTTAGCAATAATTTTTACTCATAGTAACACAATAGTAATGTGCTATCACATCACACTGCAGTCCACTGTTAAAATGCTTTGAGTGTGAGAGAATGTGCAAGGGTGCATTAATAGTGAAGCTGCAAAGCAAAGGGCTTTTAATGTTGCATGCCCAGGCCTGTACCTCATCAGCAGAGGAATACTGATAGCTAAAAGATTCCTGAAAATAAGAAGACAACAATCAGGGAAGAGCAACAGCAACATAAAAGGATATCAAAGAAATAGAGAAACAGTATTTTACAACACGACACACAGTAAAGTCAAATAACTCTGATCTAGTAAAACATTCATGTAGTTATTGATTCGTTCAATTTCTCATTCTTTGACCTGGTGTTAGACGTGCGTTATAAATAAGACTATAAAATATTACATTGTTCCAAACAAGTTTTTTGTTTGTTTGTTTGTTTTTTGGCTTTCGATTCTGATTAGCACTGTTCAATATTGTAAATATCTGCCGATTGCTTTCAAACGCCGCAGTAAACCTCACTGAATTTTTCTAAACATAGTATATCAGTCTTAATTTAATTTAAATTATTAACATTTCATTTTTTTAAATGATCATTTTCATATTTGAATACAGTACTTTTGTATTTTTGGCTTTAATGCACTGTTGATCTTACGTGTGCAATAGCCACACACTTATTTTACGCACAGATAATTTTACAAAAGGCAGCTAACTTAATCACAGTTAGACCCCTGGTCTGTTTTTTTACTTTGAAATATTCCCACATACTAGACATTTAAACTGCCAGTTAACTTCTAAAACCATTAGCTTGTATAACGTCCTACTCTATAGAAACATAGAAATGAGGCCAATGGTGTAAAATAGCATCAACAGGGAATCTGAATTTATCACACAGCTAATACTCGTACCTTAAAATATGTCATGACTGTTTTTAACATCGATCTTTCGATTCAGATTAGGACATGCCTCACATGTAAACGTGTGCAGAGGTTTCCATCAATATCAATAAACAGTCACAGATAAATAAAAACAAACAAATGGGACCAGTTTCTCAATAAGATGGAGAACACATTCACTGTTAACAGTAAACCTGAATTAAGAAAAAGAACTTATTTTCTGTAAGCCTTACTGAATTATTTACAATTTAGTGTTCTGGCTAAATTCACTTTTAGTGGTGAGTCCCAATTCATTAATTATCATCAAACAGATTGTAAAATATGACAGACTAGGCCAAGCTGCTGTAAAAACACTACAACAAACAAAAAACTGTACACACAGATTGAACTGAACTGACGAGTTATTAAAATTACTCTTACTGTGTAAGAGAAAATCTTATACTGCTCGGCAATCATAGCCCACTGTTAACCAGCTACACTGCTTGACAGAAGAATTTAACATTTTACATTTAATAATACATTTATTTATTTATTGCTTAAATATTGTTAATTTTGTACAACCCAATTTCCAAAAAATGTTGTTATTCTGTTTTTTATTTAGATTTTGCATAGCGTCCCAACTTTTTGGGAATGGCGTTGTATTTTGCCATATTTTATTGTGACCGTTTATAAAAGCAAAGATTAAGGGGATTTTTGGCACTCAATAAACAAATCTCTCACAATAGACATCAATACTGTCTGTGACTGTATATATGTGTGTGTGTGTGTGTGTGTGTGTGTGTGTGTGTGTGTGTGTGTGTAAGGCAGATAAAAGACATCCGACTCTCACCAGTAGAGACATCAGGAACTTGTGCAAGTAGATGATCTGGATGCAGCCTAGTCTCAAAGTGACCTTGCCATCCACTTTTGAAGTGTCAGAGTAGCCCTCTCCCTCTGTGGCTGCAGGATACAGACTCATCTTAAAGCTGAACACCTCCTCTCCAACAATAGACACCGCCTGCCGATGACAGTACACGAAAACACACACACACACACACACACACGCGCACACACACGCGCGCACACACGCGCGCACACACACGCGCGCACACACGCGCGCACACACACACACACAGCATTACACCTTTTTACTATAAGCACTCTGAAACGCCAGAGACCACCTTTCATTTACTTCACTTCTAGTCAAAACACAGAAAACATTTATTTAACGGAAAATTACACAGAAGCCCAAACAACTGTAAATAAAATAAATGTTCAATATTTCGAGTGTATTTAGAGTTCCCAGTGTTTTCAGAAGACCTGCTTTTAGTTTTTCAAAGAACATCTGCAGGGATAATTTCCCACACCTCCAAAGTTCAATCTTGGCAACTGGTTTAATTTTCTCACATTCATGTAATTCCCAAAAACATTTAAAACGCTGAGGTCTGGGCTGTGGAGCCGTCAGTCCTGAGTTCTGTCCAGTCCAGTTCTGAGAGCACCATACCTTCTTTTTTTATTTGCAAAAGTTCATCTTTTTTGCCTAGTTCCCTTTCTCAGTAATGGCTCCTTGACAGCTACACATCCTTTCAGACCCATAGCGCTGTCTTCTTACAGTGAAAGGACGGACAGAAACACCTGTTGACCTTCTCACGTCTCTCACACACAGCTTTACGTGCAGTTTCTCTGATGTTAAGAGTGTCAATTCAGATCTATCAGATCATATCAAACCTTTTTGTGTATTGTTTTCGGGTCCACGTCTAGCACTACGATGTCTCTCAGTCGGGCAAACACCTCTGTCTCTTTGGCCTGGACGACCACAGATGCATCGATGCCTGGCAAAAACATAAGAGTCAACTCTTTAAACGGCCAGGGCATTTAAGGAGGTCCAAACTTTTAGTAGACACCTCTGGAAGCTAAGAATAACTTTTTGCATTGTATTTGCATTTACATTGTTGGCATTGTAGTGCCTGTAGTTTTGGAATCCTAAAATGTTCTACACCTGAAATTTCAGAGGGTTTTAATGATGTTTAATTGGTGGCCACAGCTTGTAGAAAAACATCTGTTCATCCTTCATAACATCCTAGCCCTCGTAAACAGATTTAAAGTAATGTTATATTATTACACTACACCAAGTTGGCAGTTTATTAGGTAACTGTAATTATGGTCAGTGCCCACTTTATCAGATACATTACTATATAAGGACATTCAAGGTTTACGATTAGTAATTATAGCCCATCTGTAGCTGTACACAATTCATCAGCCATCCTCTACCTTATCTATCAATGGACAGTAAGAGTCACTGGACTATTACTGCTCAGATACGATTTGGATGGCGGACCATTCTTAGCACAGGAGTTATAGCATGTTAGTACGTGTTGGGCTGATACAAGTGCACAAGATAACAAGCTAAGTGTGGCTAATGACTGAATTTTGGATGCTGGAGCTCGAGGATAATTCTGACTTAAGAATGAAACACTATGAACTGTACCTTTGATTTGAATGTCTGCAATATTGCTTCTGTCATCACAGACCACCACTCCAAAGGAGCCAAGCATGGCATACAGCTTAAAACTCACCACCCCAGAGTCCTTCGAGCCCTTAGACACTGGAAAAGTAGGGGAAGCAGTATTACTGAGAGATCTGCTGATGACTACTTAACTCTAGGATACAACAAATATCCACAGCATGTAACATGCGTGTTCATGAGCATAATGTCTGCTATTTCAGAACAAAGTTGCAAGCCATAAAGATCAGTGCAAAACCAGGGTAACAAAATGCATTAATTACCCAGAAAAAAACCTACGAAGCAGAGAAAAAACACAACATGAACAATCTCAACAAAAGCAGTGGACATCATTAAGGTTTAAATAATTTCCTATATATTTCTTATTTCTAATAACTTCAATGCAACTACAGCACACGTTTTGTTTGGTCTACAGAGAGATGAGACTAGACAACACGCTGGCGTCTGTTGGTGTTCTTGTGTGAGTACCTGTTTTCCCTGCTGCAGCCTTGTCAGCTTGTCTCTTAGTGTCTCTCTCTTTAGAAGCTGTGAGCTCCTGAGGCACTGCTGTGTTCAGATAGTTAATGGTGGACAACAGGGCTTTCGTATGCAGCAGGAAGTCCAGCGAGGAAAACTCTACCTGTAAAAACAAGCCAAACAAAGTGCACGAAGAGAATTTAACACACAGCACATATCAGACTAATTTGGGAGATGGCCACAAAATGTTCATTCCTCAGGTTGTGTACAGTAATGTACAGTACTGGGTCCCCCTTAAAGAATTACAAGCTATTTAAGCCCAGCATCCATTCTGTACCTGTTTCAGCGAATCAATCCTTAATTAAGCTGTACTTCATTAAATTAAACCAGGTCAGCTGGTGGTGGAATTCAATAAATCTTCCCAGAAGAGTTGAAGCTGTTATAGCTACAAAGGGTGGGCCGACATCATATTAAACCCTATGGAATAAGAATGGGATGCTGCTCAAGTTCACATGCGTGTGAAGCCAGACGACCGAATACTTTTGGAAAGATAGTGTATGTGAACTGATGAGAGAGACAACCTAAGCCAGTTTACATTGTTGTGTAATCCCAAGCTGAGATTTAACACTAGATAACAGTATGTTTTATTTCCTGTTACATGTTCTGCGTTCAACTCTGGTTCTTCTTCTCTTGGTGTCTGCAGTGACTGTGTTTCTAGCAGTATCTGAGCTCAGGACCGTCTCTCTCTCTAAGCTACTGGTAACTAGCAGAGAGACTTTCTCTAGACAGACAAAGCTCTTCTTGTAAGTCGCTCTGGATAAGAGCGTCTGCTAAACGCTGTAAATGTAAATGTAAACATGTGCTATACAGATGTACATATACAGTACCAGCTCCTCTGATTTAATTTAATGAAGGAACAGTTAGTCAAAAATGTATCCAAAATGCTTAGTGCCCAGAATAGTGGTCCTACATATTACTGTCTCAGATGATTCAGTACTGTATGTAAAATACACAGCAGATCACGTTACAACTATGTTGAAGACATCACACGTATCATTTGAGTAATTTAACGATGAACTGTATAACAGTTTACCTTCAGTATCTGCTCTGTGTTGTCAAACAAGCTTTGGAAGCTGGGCCCACTCACATCAGCCTGCGTGGGACAGACAGCCAGTAAACAGAACACAAACACAACTGCACACACAAACCTGTCAAACACTCTTTATCTTAAAAACAAACATAAAAGAGAGTGTTTGAGTGAATTTAGCGGTGGGAGATGTGTGCTTACTTTGATGTATTCCACTTTCAGCAGATCAGATCCATGTTTGTCTGATGAGCTAATTAGATGAAGTGGCTGATTCTGGGCATCTGAAAATCACACACACACACACACACACACACACACACACACACACACACACACACACACACACAGACGCACGCAGAGAAACCCACACACGCACACACACACACAAGCACACACGCGCACACATGCGCATACAGAGGAACCCACACACACACACACACACACACACACAGAGAAACACACACACACGCACACAGACGCACACACACACAGAAACACACACACACGCACGCAGACGCACGCAGAGAAACCCCCACACACACACACACACACAGAAACACACACACACGCACACAGACGCACACACACACAGAAACACACACACACGCACACAGACGCACGCAGAGAAACCCCCCCACACACACACACACACACACACACACACACACTCTCATTGTAAAATGTGTGCAAATAAAAATCTACTTGTAAATCTACTTAGACCTTATTCTATTAACAAAATATAGGATTGTATACATTTGGCTAAGAATGGACTATGGACTCTCTATGCTAAAGAACAAAGTGATCATCAACACTTTCACTAGTATAAAGTTCAAAAAGGGCCTGTCATGATATGGTGCTGTATAAGTTCCTACAGCATGACTAGCACATCTGTGGAGGTACCATTAATGTTTAAATATGCTGTCTTCTAGATCTTTTAGTAGTGTTTCAGTTTAAAACAAACCAAACAGCAATTCCTAATCACGGTTTTCTGTTTTCATTAGCATTTTACATCCTCTCCCAACATGTGTGGAATTGAGCTTTTGTGTATGTACTGTAAATGTCCACGAGGTGTTTGTCTGCGTGATGTACCTTTAGACCCACAGTAGTCCAGACTGATCTTGCGCAGGTACGATGTCACAGAGAGGTCATACGTCCGCATTTTGCCTTCAGCACCCAATTGAGACACATTCAGAGCCAACACTGTGTCTTCTTGAGCAGCCTGACGCGTGAGCTCCAACAATACCTAAACACACGTACACACACACACACACACACACGCACGCATATACAGCACGTCGGTCCACACTAAACATACATGAGTGTACACAGACACAAGCAGCAACCATACACAACATTAATGCAATAAACCTAACTGATAAACAATGATACACCTTTGTATTTACCCTCAGAATCTGCAACTGTTGCAGACACAAACAACAGCATCGTTAATAATAACTGATATTAATCTGAATATATTATTCCCCAGTGACGCTGGACTGAAGCTGTGGATTCTAAACCTTCAATTAATACTTTATGCTTGTTTTATATTTTCTTATTCAAA
>NC_051225.1:41150957-41155957 GCF_015220715.1 Pygocentrus nattereri
GTGTCTGAATTAAACTCAGTGGTCTCTACCCGATTTGCTGTATAGCACTTGAACGCTGCGCAGCTCCAGTGAAAACCTCTCATATGCCCTGTCCATGATCTCTTCCAGCGATGAGAAGCTAGATGCCTGCTGATGACTGCCCTGGTCAACACTGTTGAGCTACAACACACAGAGAAAGAGCTATACATGAATAAACACACACACACACACACACACACACACACACACACACACACACACACACACACACACACACACACACACACACACAGAGCAGCAGCCAGAGGCCCTTAATCATGAACGTTGCTTACAGTCAAATTTGATTATAACATGAGTGTACACGAATTTAACAGACCATTTTAGGCCTTTTCAGATTATGCGATTTCAGGTTAAGTTTGAATGTAATGTCTCTCAACGTAAATTGGAGAAACCCTCTGCATGGGATCATCATAGCTGGATCAAGCCAAATATATAGGAAAAACTAGGGGGCTGGAATCAATGAGGGGAAAAAAAGAAACCA
Source organism: Pygocentrus nattereri (assembly GCF_015220715.1). Lineage (NCBI taxonomy): Eukaryota > Metazoa > Chordata > Actinopteri > Characiformes > Serrasalmidae > Pygocentrus > Pygocentrus nattereri. Next base: position 41,151,478 of record NC_051225.1, read on the forward strand.
ACATTTTAGAACTGGTGGAAATTAAATTTCCTGTTGTGTGTTGAGCAGATGTTAATGACACGGTAATATTGGGGCGACAATTCTTTTCTCGTAGAGCATAAAAGGGGAGATCTCTGAAACGATCAGAGCACTTCCTGCACCCTCAAACAACTAGAACCTCTTTTAAATCTGGACTGAGTGTTATTGGATTTACAAAACTATTTCTCACAGAGTGTCTTTTTAAAGGAATAATGGCTTGAGACGAGTAAATTAGAGTCATCTTTGACTTAAGCAGGAGGAATTTTTGGAGCCTGGGTTTTAACGCTTGAATTCTTTTGTGATATTTGTAGGGAATTCATTTTGTGCCAAAAGGTTTAAACAGAATGTATTTTGCAAATACAAATAATGAGAGTTGAATCAAACTTCATTTTTTGAAAAGATTACTACTCATTTCCTCTCACTGCGATAAATATTACTCATTTTGACAGTTTTTGCTTAATTTTTTAATTTTCTGATTTTGCTGACTGTATTATTGTCAGACAGGATTGACCATGTGACACACACACTCAGGGTTCTGTGTCAAGCTGCATAAAATATATATTTTGAAAAATATTAGGTAGAATTACTGAATGAAGGTTTCTAATAATCTAGCGCCAACTAGCACAGCACAGCAGTGTCTTAACCCTGCTTCTGGTGACCTGTAGCACCACTCAGTTTCAACTATTCCCCATCTTAAAACACCTTTTCCAGCTCACCAACTGATTAGTCAGTCCTCTATGAGCTGATCAGGTGTGTTGGGTCAGGAAATCACACAATTATTGTAGTTCAAAGGAAATAAAGCATTGGCATAATGAGGCAGTCGTGGGCTGGAGGTTAGGGAACTGGCCCTGTGACCAGAAGGTTGCCGGCTCGATCCCCAGGGCCAACAGTCCATGACTAAGTTGTCCTTGAGCAAGACACCTAACCCCCAACTGCTCCCAGGGTGCTGTGGATAGGGCTGCCCACCGCTCCGGGCAAGTGTGCTCACATTAGTGCCTTCAGAACTGCTTTAATTCTTCTTGTCACACTTTCAACAAGGTGTTGGAAACGTTCCTCAGAGATTCTGGTTGGTTATTTGAGTTCCTGCTGCCTTTCTATCATCTGGAACCAGTCTGCCCATTCTCCTCTGACCTCTCACATCAACAAGGCATTTTCATCCACACGACTGACCGCTCACTGGATATTTCCTCTTTTTCGGACCGTTCTCTGTAAACCCTAGAGATGGTTGTGGGTGAAAATCCCAGCAGATCAGCAGTTTCTGAAATACTCAGACCAGCCCGTCTGGCACCAACAACCACGCCACGTTCAAAGCCCCTTAAATCCCCTTTCTTCCCCGTTCTGATGCTCGGTCTGCACTTCAGCAAGTCGTCTTGACCACCTCTACACGCCTAAATGCAGTGAGCTGCGGCCGTGTGATTGGCTGATTAGCTGTACAGGTGTACCTAATAAAGTGGCTGTGAGTGTATGCCTAGAATATATCAGAATAAGTGAAACTAAAAAAGTAAGACTTTTTCATTTTCATTACTTGCAATATAGATATGAGCAAATATGAAGAGCAAATTTAAGTTCAATGCTAAAATGACCACACACATCTATTTTAGGCAGATTAGTATGTATGGTTATGTTTTATCACAGTACAGGACGGTCATTCCTTCAGGCACGTTATCAGGGATCAGCACTTCTCTTGCTCTGGCAGTTTCATGAATCATACATCATAAAGTTTGTACATCATTCCGGACACGTTTCTGCAGAACTCTGATGAATAATAATACACGATTATAGGTTACCAAATACTCACCTGTAGGCTACCAAAGTCCACAATCATGAGGTCCGATTTGCTGTGGTAGAAGCCTGATTTTGGCACCAACAGGTAGGAGGGCTTCAGGTCAATTCTCAAGTCCAGAACCTTGCGTGTCTCAATAATGTGAGACAGACCTATAGTTTAAAAAAAGAAAGTAATTAATATCAATATATTTTAAACAGGATTACTGAGTGAAGTACATACTTCATTAGAACAGTCTTATATGAAGGTCTGAACACCCGCGGTCAAATTACATGTCGATCTTTAGTTTTTTTGTACAATACTGGGGTGACTTTTCCAAATTCCAGGGAAACTGTGTTACCACTGGCCGTCTTCTCCTTAATCTCCTCCAGTTTGCTGAGCGTTGCAGAGGTTATCACCTCCAGGTCCACTCCCTTCCCTGTCTTAAAGAACTCCGACAAGCTGTTTATTGTCAGCTACAAACAAAACAAAATTAAAAACATTAAAACAATTAAGAATTCGGTCACTGACTTAAGACATTTTACTTGTGTTAAATCATGGCAATATTTTTCTCTAGAAGTCTCTAATGCATAATCAGCTAATGCATACCGTGTACTGTAATCTGACCTACACATTCTACAACACCTTTATGGTACTTCCAAGAACTGTTATCTAATTATTAGTGAAAATAATTACCACTGTACTCTAACCGCACCATGTTCCACAGAGTTGGCTGATAATCGGCATAAACATCTGACCATAGGTTACATTCTTCTCCAAGTTTTTCTTTATTCTAGGACAGGTTACCATTTTGCCCCAAAGCAGTAGTTCAATGTTCCCTATCGAGTCCTCATTAATGTATATTTGTGTGCAAACTGTACCCAATCACAACATCTACATTATTATTTCGATTTTATATTTACAAGACAACCACACAGGTCTGACCATAAGCTGTTGTCTACAAAGTTTCATGTTCTCTGCAAAAGGAGGCTCAAACCCCGAAATGGAACAATTTTCTTTGTTTCTTCACATTTGTTTAATCGAAATAAAACGGTTGGTTATGTGAGCCGTTTTTTTTACCTAGTTTGTTTGTTCCTTCCATTCCTGATGTACGAAGTGGTCGGTATTTAGAAGCCTTTCTAGCCTTAATGATAAATGAGGGTGAGGGACATTTCATGATAACAAAGGAATCTTCCATCATCCACTATACCTGTACTGCTCCATGTCTGAGCTCAGCAGGGGTATCTTCCTCAAATATACCTACGTTTTATACACTTATTACAAAGGTGCACTTTGTAGGAACAGTTATTAGCATCTGTACTGGCAAAGCGCATGCTAATATAACTCTACCATGGTGGTGCCACTGCTGAGCTGAGAACGGTTCTCCACCCAAATTATACCTGGTAAGTAATTATTGACTGAATTTTTTCCGCTGCTAGAGATGCAACAATACGACTTTTTCCCTTCCGATACCGATGGTTTGTGTTACACTACAACTAAGGCCTTAGGAGGAACTGCAACTCGTATATCACCCACTACCACTGCCATCCCACAAAATACTGCCATTCACATGTGTGAATGTGGCTCACAGCATCGTAGATCATCTCCACAGGCTGCGAGTGGACTCTTAGGAGCTGGTCTGCAGTGCTGTCTTCTGGGTTAAGCTCGAACAGGACACTGAGTAAAGAAGAGTGTGCGTCTCCCCTCGACGCAATCAGAGATGGCACCACACCCTGCTGCTGCAGACCAGTCACGTACCAATGCTCCAGACTGGCCTCCACTCTGAAACACACAAACACGTAGACACAGACACGTTTACACGTGTTGAACACAACATACACAGTCCTGCTCTAACATTCTTGTAGGAAAAAAACCTCGTATCTACATTTTTCTCACTTTCCAGTTTTTGACATAATTTGAAAGTACCTGTTGCTCTTTACATTGTATGTAAATTTCTTGATGAGTGGACCAAAAGAAATGGCTCAAAACGACTTGGAAAAATTCTGGTTACATTGATGTACATTAACAGTAAAGTTCTTTCCTTCTCCTGTAAAGTTACCAGTGCGGAGATACAAGGTTTTCTTCCCGACAACAGTGACATATAACTAAAAGAACACTTAGCAGTTTAAAGGATCTGTCTATACTGCGAGTTGCTGGTTCACTAAGTACACCCATTACCTTCAGACCAACCGTATGTTCCCAAGTCATATGTCACGTGACTACGGTGTATGGTACACATCAACACACTGAGTGTTTCTTGCATGAGTTAGAGTTCACTTTTGCACCGAACTGTGTAAAACGAGATCTTAGTGACTTTGGATGTGGCCTGGTAGTTGGCATCACATTCACCAGTTCCAGTAGCTTCCCAGCTGCTTTCTTGGGCTTATCATGTACAATGAAAATAGAGCAGTGGGTCAGCTTGGGTTTTATTATGCAGTATCTATGGAGAGTTTGGCTTCGTGAGTCTGTGCTGACATCACCACAGCGCTGATAATCCCAACAATAAATTGTAGATCATTTCTTTAAGAAAGCGACACAATCCATAATGTTGTTATTTTGAACAGCAACCTAACATGATCTCAGCAACAAGGGGCTGGAGGTTAGGGAACTGGCCCTGTGACCGGAAGGTCGCTGGTTCGATCCCCAGCACCAACAGTCCATGACTGAGGTGTCCTTGAGCAAGACACCTAACCCCCAACT
>NC_051225.1:41160957-41213457 GCF_015220715.1 Pygocentrus nattereri
AGTTGAATGCAAAAGTTTGGATGCCCCTGTTAAATAACACGCTTTGTTGAAATTCCAAGTGAAAATAACTTTCTCTACTGAGCACATAATCCTGCACAAAACTGGTGCGTCAAATTTAACACACTGCAAAACAATAAAACCCAAAATGTGGCCTGTGCAAAAGCTTTATTTATTTATTTTTATAATATGTTAAACTCTAACATAAAACTAAAATTTGCATTCAAATTCTATATTTGAGCTTGTTCCCTGTAGAGGATGTTTATTTATTTTCACTACAACAAAACATGATTTGACTGTGGGGTTTGCAGACGACTGTAGTTTCAGAGTTTAAATGTCCAGGAGCTTCACAGCTCTGCACAAACTGTAATTAACTACTAGCTGCTGTGCTTATAGCAACACAATGGCAGATACAAAGATCCATAAGACGTACTATATTGATAGTCTTTCAGTTCCTCGTTTTTGGTGCTGATTCCTGCTTTCAGCTTGACCTGAAAAATATTTGAAAAAGTGTTTTATTCAGAAAAGCTCCACATACAGTTTCATAAGCTGAGCTTATTTATAAACACGAAGAACACTGAAAAAACTTTGTCTAACAAAAGTGCCATTCAGTCATTTCAGTGAAATCACCCATGAACACACATTTAACCTTCTAAACGTGAACTGCAGAGATTAGTTCCCTTTTCCTCGATATTCTTGGGCAAAAAAACCCAAATTGTATTTTTCACTATTCTACCGCAACCATGTCTCATCTCTCAAACTACCACAGGCTCTCCTCTGAACTGTTTTCAGCAGAATCACTGCAAGGATAATAATGCAACAGTAAATACGTCGCTGCTCTATTAATTATCATTTTTATTAGGCTATATTGTGGTCAGTTTACTGTATATATTCCCACGCAAAAAAGTTAAAAGTATGTTTTTACTGATCATTCCAGGCTGTTCAGAATCCACATTTAACACCCACAGAGAATAACTGGTCTCATATTAAATACAAGCTCAGCAACGTTTTTACCTTTGAAATCATCGATTCTCAGCGGAAAAATGAACAATTCTTTTTGTAAAAGGTTGTTTGCAAGTTTACTCAAAAGACTTCAACATTTAAAGAAAACAAAGGGAAAACATCCCTTACTACGTTACTTTATTCATTTCTATAATGACTTGTTGTTAAGAAACATTAAAAGCTAAATGTTTTGCTATTTTTTAATTTATGCTAATGTATGCTGACAGCAAAAATAACTAATATAAATCAGAAATTCACACCGTACACCAAACCACCCGATAGAGTCGGCAGCCTTCTCAAACCGTCATGCGGTTCATGGAATAATCCTTGTATGTTATGTTGTTATGTTGCTTAGCAACCACAGCCTACTCTCAACTAACTACAATGCTTGGTGGATCAATTATTTATTGCTGTCATTAGTAATGATAAATTTACAGTGATGTACTGAATCTTATATCCTCGTTCTCATTTTACTGTTGCAAAATGCAAAACAGCACTTTCTTAATCAACATATCTGCAAAGCAAACACGGCATCCTGTGGTTAGGATGAGTCAGCACTTTTCTTTGTTTTGGAAACTAAATCTGAAGCTCAAGATTTCTGCACACACGTCTCATCTAATGTCATAATGTTAGAAAGTGCTACATTAAGTAACTTAAGGACATGATGGCCCTGCAAGCAAATTAGCCTTATAAATCTGCTGTGTGCTAATATGACTTCATGATTTAGACGAAGAAATCTTCCCTCTAGCCAAGCAGGGCTACTTTATTTAGACTACCAACAACACAATATGAGTAACCCTTGCTTATACAACAGGCAAGGAAAGATAGTCTTGATATTGTGAGGAAAGCATCCAGTCTTTTCTTGATTACAGACACTTTATTATCAGAGTCGTTTTAGTGAGAAAGCACTTGGTATTTATTGGCTGCAGACAAACGAAGAAGAACAGGAGAGAAAACACTACCAGTATTTCCTCCCATGAGCCTCTGTAGAAGACTGGGCTGTTAACGTTCCAGTAGGCACACAGACACTCCAGCCGACCCAGCTGAAACACACACACACACGCACACACACACGCACACGCGCACACGCGCACACGCGCACACGCACACACGCACACGCACACACACGCACGCACACACGCACACACGCACACACGCACACACTTGAGATTCTGCAAACCAAAAACTACGAATATACTTTAATGCGACTGTGACTTTTGAAGAGTCGAAATGAACTAAAATAACAAATGTACCGAAACCAATAACATTACTGATAATACATGAAAGCCAGTGTTTATCATGATATAAATGTGTTGGTGAATAATTTTTTTGTTAATTAAAGGAGCATTTTCATGTTTTACCTTATAGATGATTTTAGCAGCTTCATTGAGAATGCAAGCCCTCCAGTTCTCATCTGTTGTCTGTGAATGGAGTAATAGAAATGTCAGTATTAAGGGGTCATCAGATCTAAAGCCAGAGCTCAATATATTATTTGTGGAGTTAGGCAGCGGCTCGCAGTGCAGCTCTATGTCCCTCACCTTCAGAGAGTTTTCACGATTTTAAAGCGTTTTTATGTTTTTGTTCATCAATATTGATCAATGTTTTCTCACTACAATACCCAGCATGCATTGGGAATCCCTGCAATGCTTAACTGAACGTTCTGCTGACCAAAGGCACTGATCTCTAATAAACACAGCCAAGTCGGCATTCGAGTAACTTTTACCTCTGTTGTCAAACAAAATAGCAAAGAAAACACCGAGTCTCTAATCTTTCCTTCTGCACTACCAGCTAAAGAAAATAAAAATATTTAACAGCCCAAAAAATCCACCCCTAAAACAGCAGATGTTTCTCAAAAGCTCCTCCCACCATAGCAGCACAGGAAATGGGGGTTTTCCTTTTCTTTAAACTAGAAAGTCTCACTGTACAGATTCCTGTGGCACTGCTACACGAGGCAAGCAAACGTGTTTACAACAGACATAACAATGATTACATTTTCCAGTGGTTTCCTTTAAAATATATTAGACTGCAGTTTTAAATAAAGAAGAATGTATGTGAGAGACAGATCACCTGCAGGCTGAGTTCTGAAAGCGTTACACCCATGGAGAGAGGCCTCTCAGGGTCCGACACCTGAAGTCAGTGAGTAGATTACTAATTACACACACTCCATGCACATTAACACTTCACGTGCATTAAAACAAACATATTTAAGTGTGTCTTTCTGATGGATCACATCCACACACACATACACACTACTTACATCGTCCTCATATCTGATGTGGATGCTGGTGATCTTGACCTGAAGATTTTTGATGACTTGCGTGGCCAGTTTCTCTGCAAATGTGTCTTTTTTCTCTTCCTGGGACTTTTCTACAAAATAAACAGAGAAATAATGAGTTAACAATAATTTCAACACAAAAACTGACCTCCAGTCATTTACTGTAATCTTATTCACAGAGGAATACACGGACACCAAGCCCTGAATCGCCAGTCAAGGAGTTCAGAGTAACTACTAACAATATAGTCATATTCTGGGTACAGTGGGAGAGCTAGTCATCAGCAGTAAATCCAGAACACCCACCTGGTTTCTGGTCATGCTTTTTAGACCTCCTAAAGGGTTTTTTATGCTTTTTATATTTACGTCCTTTGTCTTACAGAGTGCAGCATTGGGAGAAAGAGAACAGTCAATAAAGCAGAAGAACACTAAGAGCATTCATACGCCTGTGTAAGTACAGATGGACAAAAAGCACACGCAAAAAACTTCCAGCTAAGGGGCACACATGCACGTGCACACACACACACACACACACACACACGCACACACATATATACATAAAAGAAGCAGAAAATAAGTTTATCAGTCAAAATGTATACATTTATTGAACACACTAAAGTGAACACATGAATCTCTTTGTAAGCTACAGCAGTACATGGATAAGGCTGTGTACGTACCACGTGGGACGTCCTTATAGACATAATTTTCCAGATTAAACACAAACTCTCCCACCTGAGAGTCTGCAGTCAGGCAGGGCAGCACAAAGCAAATATATATCAAATAATTAGCAGGAGAGAGTGAGCATAGACGGATGGACAGATGGATGGGTGGAAGGAAGACTACTGTAAATGTGCTGTAATTGATGAACTAATCATTTTGATCAAAATCATTCAAGCCAATCTTTAATCCCATTAAAGGTCTGCACATGGAATATAGCAATTACAATATGTAGCTATATGACTGCAATATAGCGTCCACTCTACAAGAACACATTTAGCACAGAGGCTGATGTGCATCAGCTACTAAAGCACTATCTGCAGCTTAACCTCACAGAGCCAAATGGATCAGCGTGACTTACGTATTACATTCAACATACTGAATAATATACTGACTTGATCTCTGAGGTACAGCAAAAAAAAGAGTTATGGTATTAAAACCTTACCTCTTCGTGCGGCCAGCTGCAGGGCCTCTTCAATGCGCTGCAGCTCCTTCTGTTTAGCTTCCTGCAGGTAGCGCTCCTCTTTAGCCACATCATACTTAATTGCTTCAAAACAAACACACACACACACACACACACACACACACACACACAGTTTGTAATACAGATCCACCACATTCATTACAGTCCTCATACCCACAGAGTCCAAACAATCTTTTGTTTTGTTTTAACCAATTGGCCTCTGATTGCACGGAAACAGGGGAAAAGGAGAAAGATAGGAAAGAGAGGGATACCCACAACATGCTTGCAACTACAGTGCAGATATACCTAACTTTAATTTAAACTGCAGCAGTGATGTGATTATGATATTCAGGGCACTGTAAGCCATCTGCTTCATTAATACAGTAACTATTAAAGCATCACTGAGTAGAGCAGCTGCTGTCATAAACTCCCAACCCCTGACATGCCCACAAAAACACAAACAACTACATGGATTAGAGGCAGAATTCTTCCTCTTTTCTGTCCAGTACTGAATTCCCTGATTGTATCTACTCAACACAATGCAAGAAAATAAAACAACCCAAAAAAACCGACAGCTCATCTCTCCTAACCTGTGAAATCCTGCTGCAGTCAGCCAAGACCTACCAAAGAGCCAGAGAACTGTCCTCTGCAATTGCCTGTATTAAGGCTTTCTGACTCACCTAGAATAGAGTAATGCCAGGAGACTGGACTACGGCGGTCACTGCTTAGGATAAAACTTGTCACAGTAAAGAATCAACTGAACTCCAACTGTCTTTGTAGCATCAATACTGCCATTTCTACAAGGGCTTTCTTCCAGGACACCGGAGCTACTGTCTAACACTGTTTGTATTAAGTGAGGCGTGCTAAATAAATCCAATTCCACAACGCAACCCTGAGGGAAATGAGCACGTTACCACTGTTGTGTATTTCTCTGTACACACCACACACACACACCCTGCACACACTCTGCTTTCAGCTTCTGATTCATCACTTAAGATCCTCCACTGTCATCATTTAGCATGCATGATTAGCACCAAAGGCGTGTGTGCACAGGTGAGTCACCAGCTTGCAGACCTGGGTCAAATACTGAACCTAACTAAATATTTGCATTTGGAAACACAACTACGAGGTACAGCCCTGCTTCCAATCACGTGACGCTGGGCAAAAATCTAAAGAAAAGAAAAGTCCGAAGACACCAGATTAAATCTTTAAACTCAGAACTTTTACTGTTTACTGACAATCCGTTCAGCACCAAGACACTTTCACTTCTGCTACGGAGCCATGCTGATGTAATAATGTGGCGTGGCACGGTCTTGCTGAAATAAGCACGTCAAATCATCTGGATGGCGGCACACGTTGCTCCAAAACTTCTCCTTATCTTTTAGCATTAATAGTTCCATCACAGATGTGCAGGTTATACATACCACGCTCACTAACGCACCCCACACCATCACGGACGCTGACTTTTGAACTATGCGCTGAGAGCAAGCCAGACGGTCCCTCTCCTCTAACCTGGAGGATGCAGCGTCCACGATTCCCACAAAAGGCCACAGGACACTTTTCCACTTCACCTCAGTCCATTTTAATATTTATTTCTCCAGTTTATGCTTTTTTTTTCCTTGTACTTCTGACTTTTTTGAACATTTAACAGGATGTGGGTCTCCCATCTAAAAAAAGCATTTCACGCTGATTTAAGCTGGTCTATGCTGGATTTTGCTGCTTTGGATATCTGAGCTATTCACTCCAGCATGATCACGCTGGTTGACCAGTATACCAGCAATAAAATAACAAAACAATATCAACATATTAACTTTGATTACTACAAAGCAGCATACTGGCATCCAAAGCACAACATTTAATGGTTTTGCTGGTAACCAGCCATACTGGAATTGTTTTGTTGAAAAATTATGTTTTTAATTATAATCTGTTCATATTTATCCAAGTTCTCTTAGTACAAATACTGATCTGGGGTCAGTTCATGCCTTTTACAATGCACTCTACACAATGCACTAGTACACAGACCTGACTTTGGATCAATATTTTTATTCATAGTTGCTTGATAAATATAGGATTATTTGTATTTGCAATATGTTTTGGACATTTTATCATTCTGCTTGTTTTATTTTATTTCATTTGAAACTTAATAAAAAATTAACTCCTATATGCTCCTATTAACTCCTATATGCTCCTATTAACTCCTATATGCTCCTATTAACTCCTATATGCTCTAACTATGAACAAGCGTTGAACATTTTTATAGCCAACTACATCATTCCCACTTTCAAGTATTTGTCTCCTTTACACAATGCAGATATTTAAAATATGACATTTGCAAATGATCTAACGTGTATTTTCTAGATAGACAGCTAGATGGATGGATGGATGCTTTATTGATCCTGAAGGAAATTTAGCACGTTATTTCTACCCATATGCATGAAAACAGGCTCCATGTCCTTCGTACAAACAAACTGTCACTAAAAAGTAAAATATGGAAAAAGAAAAGATAAAAAGTAAGAAAAAAAGTGCAAAAACAGTACAAAACACAGAGCTACTGGAAAGGCTGCCACTCACAGCGGCGCCGTTTTCCCAGAACACAACATATTTGACCCAAGTCTGTTAAGTGGGCTGATAATTTGCCTCTAAATAAAGAGATTGCTAAACGAATAAAACAACTTTGCCTTTCAACGACACACAAACATGACACCTGATTACACACCGAAACGTTCACACAAAGTTATGAAGAAATTTTGACAGGAGTTGATTACCAGTTAATAAATTTAAGATAATTTATAATATAAAAGATAAAGCAATAATGAACAAGTCCATTTTGAAAAATGTGAGGAAAAATAGCAGAACACAGAAAAAACCTGAAACAGCACCACTTGGTAATCACTTGTAATTGATGGATCCTACACCGCAGCCACCACCCCAAGTCATACCATGTTGTACAGGTCTTACCATTATAAGGAGTGGTAAGTGATTTACAATCAGCTGGAACATGTAAAAAACAGTTCAAATGCATCTTTAGCTGTTTACAGTTACTGGAGTACGTTATGAGTCGATACATGCATTTCAGTCAAAAGACTGTGCTTGTATTGCATTAGTTTGCTAGCACTGCATCAATCTAATAACCTAGTATTAATATAAATGAGTACTAATATTAATGAATCACATTAGGTCACCTGTATTCCCACACAAAGGCCACTCCATTTTACCCATAACAGCAGACAGCACCTTTACAATACTTAAGACACAGCACTGCCAAAAGCACTGTGTGAATATTTCTTTGTAGAAATATAATATTAATCAGAAAATGCCTATTAAGTCATACTTTGTGATTTCTTTTAACTCTGTATGTATATTACATGTATATTTGTTTTACCAGCCACTGATTATTATAGAGTACTATGAGAGCTGCGGTGGCACAAAGGAGGCTTTTCTTAACTTGCCAGGATGTCCTGCAGCATTACATGATAAAATCAGTGTTGGGAAGATCAGCAGGGTCTGTTTACATTGCTTCACTTCTTGCAAAACAGCATCAGACTTTTTCCAACTTGTGCTTCATCGGAGCACAAAACTAGCCCAGAACTCAAGAGTCAGTAAGTCCTCTGCTGTACTGTAATGTAAACGGACAGACAGTAACTTCATAAACAAGACTGGAATTTGACCCAAAATAACCGAATAGTTAAAGTTAAGATTTGCTGAAATCAAGTGCAATAATAAACATGGTAAAGCCTATAAATAACACAATAATAATAATAATAATAATAATAAATTCATGCACCTGGAAACTGACCAAAATTCATAAGGATTGTGTCAGTTAGAAAGAAGCAAATAAGCTTCACAGATAAAAAAAAACATATTACAGTACATTTTTATCACCGTCACTTTACAGCCTATAAAGTCAAGCAATCCTGATAGCCAAGTTATTCTAAGTAAATGAGGTGCAAGTTTATTTCAATTCTCTAATTTTTTGCATTTGCATTGCAAATGTCACCTAGTTCTCCGAGCAGCATTGATATGGTTGGGCTGCAACACCTAATCAACCCTACATCTAGTCCCGCTTCATAACATGCTGTCCCAGCGCTGGCTTTAAATAATAGCTTCCTCTCTTCATGTGGTCTGTGTCTAACAGTCTCTGCAAAGCTTTCTCAAGTGCACCAAATAGCCCTTGCAGATTATACAAGTACAAATCATTCTCAGTCAAATGACTGGATTATGTAAAAGCTTTATTTAATGGTAAAAAAGGTTTTAGTCCCACAGTAGGAGTTTACTGCTGCCACAGTAAGACCTAAAAAGAGCACAGGAAAGAAATACTCACTCGCTCCAGGAACCACCAGGAGATACAGACCGTCTAAGGTAGCAACCACAGCTTCTGTGTACAGGTTCTTCCAGGGGATCTTTAGGGTTAGTTTCCCTAGAACAAATTAAGTTATGTAAATGTTCTACGTCATTATAACATAAAACAGCACTGGTGATTTTCTCAGGGAAGACACTATGATCATTATGATTAATATGACTAGGAACACCACGGAAAAAAGGTTCCTTTTGACTCCAGGGTGACGTCTGAGTGACGACTGGTACCCTGTAAAACATCCACTCCTAGAAAGAGAAATGTCTATTTCTGAAATGCCTCCAAAACTAGAAGACAGTAGTGGTTTTACCAGAGCTTCACGTTTAGGAGTGGCTTAAACTGGAGGCCAAATATTAACCTTTATATTTTCACACTGGCTTTTTACCAGGCAAATATTAGTCATGTTCGCTGTAACTGCAGCTCTACAGCGTGTAAATGATTTTAATAGGCTATAACACATTTTGATCTAGTTAGCCTGTCCTGTCACGGTTTAATTGTCCTCCCCATGTCTGATAAATACAACACACCATTTATCTATTATAACAATGAAGTGACTGTTTTGCGCTATTATGATGTATAAATAATCAAATAAAGAGAATAACACAAATGACCTAATTACAGCAGTTCACCGTCACTACCGGTCACTATATTAGTATAGGAGTATAGGAGCAAGGCTAGCTGGAATTAGTATTGGTACAGAGACTGATGTTCATAACGTCAACGTTTTTCTATCACACTGGTACATAATGACACACTGGCTGTCCTATATTAATGACAATATTATTATATGTCTTAGTATTGTCCGTAGTGAATGTGAAACATGGAAAGAAGCTGAGTAACTTAATTTTTTAGCTGAGGAACAATTTATGAACATAAAGTAGTTTATACTGGTATTATATTATAATGGCAAAACGCCACAGCGTTTCCACAGCCACTGTGTTAAAACGGCTTCTTATGCTTTATATTTCCACAGTATGACTGCTTCTGTTTAATGCTTTTCAACATGCGCCTAACTCAGAAGATTACAGGTTAGCCTGTCAGTAATGCCTATAGAGGTGTGACCCATCTTCCAGGCTGGTCAGTCTAGATCTAGGTATTAAGAAAAACCGTATTCTTACCTAAGGTATATGTACTATGGGCATAAGTCTCTGAGTTCATACACAGACTTCAATTTTAATAATAAAGAGGACAACTGGATAATCATCACTAACTAATAAACGCAGATCAAGTTTAACGGAGTAACCATGACAGCTCTGATAGTGTGTTAATGGTTTAATATGCTGCTCAAGACTCTCAGTAAAACTCTCAATAATGTCTGCCCTGCCACTTTTACACGTTTATATATTAAACTAATATCTATGTACACTAAATAGCACGTTCTCTACATCTCAACCTTTCATATGTTTCTTCTGTCTCTGCCCAGTAATCCAATAATAAAAAAACAGAAAAATTCAGCTGGACACAGGGGTCAAAATCCTGAAAAGATTATTTAGAAAACAGCTCCAGTCTACGGGCCTAAGCTATCAGCACGTACTTGGCAAACAGGGCAGCATAATCTCCTGCACAAAACCAGCCAAAATGACTCAGCAGAAAGAGTGAAGGCAGTAAAGAGAATCTGTCGTATATCATTCTGACATATGAGAGAAGATCACGAGGTTATGACTGCAGACTCAGAACGCACATACAGGAAAACGGGCTTCATCTGAGCGACGCCGCTTAACTCTTCTCTGACAGGCTTCTACTATTTGAAGATAAAAGATACTGGTCCTCACCAACTTGTCCCGCCTTCACTTTAAATGGTACGTCCAGTTCGCTCTGAAAGAGACAGTAAACACTGCTTAAAACACTCACCTGTCGTCTGTGTGTTCGCATTAATAACAAAGCATATCTGCTTATCCAAATCAGGCACAGCCACAGGACACTGTTCACAGGACACTGTTCCAAAGTGCTCCAGCGAACTAATAAAGCACTAAATCCATTCGATTCTGGGCAACGACCTGAAAGCAGCCGTTAATCATCGTAGTTCACACAACTAAAACTTTCATGTTAATTATTTATCTAAGTAAAAGGCAAATTTGAAGACCAAACCACTAAAGCCTGGTTCATCACCTACTGCACCAGATTTAGCACCCAAGAGGATTTAGCTGACGCACCAGCTTCTCACTGGCGGCCAAAGTGTTAAACATCTCTCCAGGCTCTGTGGCTTCACAATATGACAGAGCTTTAGTGAATGTCACTCTTCCAGATTACTCCAGACTGTTTAATGAACCGCACTCACCAATGCGTTCTCCTTCACTCTCAGGTTCTCCAGCACCACATTACCTATAACAATCAACACGGTCAGCACATTAAGCACATTAAGCACATTAAGCACATTAAGCACACAGATACAACAGCATAACACAGAAGGCCTTGATCGAACTGCGGCTGGTGTGTAGGTGTAGGTACAGGTGTTTGAGAAGGACTAACCCAGTTAGACTGTCCTGATTAAAAGCTGTCTGACTGGTCATTTCTGGTCACTTCACTACTGCCCCACTCGCCTCTCCTTGCAACTGACAAGTACTGATGACATTTGCTCGTTATTACCCAGACTATTCGCAGCCATTCCCTGCGGCCGGTAACAGGACGCAGTCAAAGAACTGCCTGGGCTAAATTTGGTGAGTAGACTTGAAAATCTGGATGAACATCTCGAACATCTCGCTAACCAAGACTCTGAGCAGCGAGGCCTAGCGGAGTGCCACAGGTCTGCTGTCTGCCACTCACTGCAGGACTGCCAGGGCAAATGTTTGGGTAAAGCCACAGGGAGCAGGATGGCAGGTAGACACACCAACACAAAGCTGAGCGACGGCGCTCCGACAGCCTTGTTGAGAAATATGAGGCCACTCGCTTCACTTCCTCTTAGCTCTCTGCTGTCACGTTCCCACGAGATACAAAGCTGACAGGTGTGTGACTGAATACATTAAAGCGTCACATAATTTACGGCACGCGCAATTCTACTGATGTTTAAAACAGTGCTGCAGCACTGCGCGCGCAGGACCGAAACAGAACCGAAACAGAACTGCGCAGCTGCAAAACGGCCGCGCACAGAAAGCCCAACTGATCGCAGGCTTATCACGGACGAATGACGCAGCGGGTAATGACCACTCTCTCTGGTCAGGTGAAACTGCCGCAGCGTTGGCTTTAAACCACACAGCAGACCTGCGACTCCAGTCACCCACCCAGCCGCCGCTGACGACCCCTCTAACGACGCGTTATCAGCCAATAACAACCGACCGTGTCGCTTATTCAGCAGCTAAGCCGCCGCGGCCGCGACGGCGACACCGAGCGAAAGCGCCGCGGCTCCGAGCGCCGCTGCCCCGAGCGCCGCGGCCGCGTCTCCGCGCTTTACCTCCCCAGATGCCGATCTTCAGCTGCGACTTGTCCAGGTTTTCCACATAGTCTCCGATAAACCTGTTCAGCAGGTCACTGACCAGAGACTCGAAGACCATGCTGAGGCAGGACGCGCAGCCCTGTCACTGGGTGCGCTCCAGAAACGCCAGGATCCCCCGAGATGTGCGGGACTTCCCTCCGCGCGACGGGCGGTGGAGACGGTATCGAGCCTCTCGGTACTCCACTACGACGACTGCTGTTTATTACGGACAGACCAACAAATCGAGCGAAGAGCGAGGATGGCACGGTGCCCGGGTAGTGTGACGCCTCCCGACATGCTGTTCGCAGATCAGTCGCACAGACCCGCGCCTTCAAAACGGGATTTAGTTCCCACGACTTCCTTTAGGATCTGCTGGGACGACGGGTATCAGAGCCAGAAGCAGCTTTTCCTGTGTGCGTTGCCCTTTTCAGTGGTCTGTGACGGATTACGGAGCCCCGCTGACGTCTGCATAAATAAAAATAACACGTGGCCACGGCTTACTAAGTCGTGGCCATGCACTATTTTTTTATACAGGATATTTTTAGAAATAAAAATAACGCGTGTCCACGGCTTACTAAGTTGTGGCCATGCACTATTTTTTAATACAGGATATTTTTAGAAATAAAAATAACGCGTGGCCACGCCTTACTAAGTCATGGCCTTGCATTATTTTTTATCTATACAGAATGTCTCAGGCCTCCGTAGCTTTTGAGTATTTGTGAGGAAATCAGTTCGTTTATCTTCTCAAATACAATAAACAGCGTCATAAACGTCTCAGCAGCACTTCAGCTTTCATTCCTGTTCGCCTTTCAGCGTCAGCGTTCATTTGGGGTTCTGAGACTTTAAATGACTCAGTAAATATCCAGTAAATATTCAGTAAATATCCAGTAAATATTCAGTAAATATCCAGTAAATATTCAGTAAATATTCAGTAAATACTCAGTAAATATCCAGTAAATATTCAGTAAATATCCAGTAAATATCCAGTAAATATTCAGTAAATATTCAGTAAATGTCCAGTAAATATCCAGTAAATATTCAGTAAATATTCAGTAAATATCCAGTAAATATCCAGTAAATATTCTGTAAATATTCAGTAAACATCCAGTAAATATTCTGTAAATATCCTGTAAATATCCAGTAAATATCCCGTAAATATCCAGTAAATATCCAGTAAATATTCTGTAAATATTCAGTAAATATCCAGTAAATATTCAGTAAATATTCAGTAAACATCCAGTAAATATTCAGTAAATATTCAGTAAATATCCAGTAAATATCCCGTAAATATCCAGTAAATATTCAGTAAATATTCAGTAAATATTAAGTAAACATCCAGTAAATATTCTGTAAATATTCAGTAAATATCCAGTAAATATTCAGTAAATATTCAGTAAACATCCAGTAAATATTCAGTAAATATTCAGTAAATATCCCGTAAATATCCAGTAAATATTCAGTAAATATCCCGTAAATATCCCGTAAATATTCAGTAAATATCCAGTAAATATCCAGTAAATATCCAGTAAATATTCAGTAAATATTCAGTAAATATCCAGTAAATATTCAGCAAATATTCAGTAAATATTCAGTAAACATCCAGTAAATATTCAGTAAATATCCAGTAAATATCCAGTAAATATCCCGTAAATATCCAGTAAATATTCAGTAAATATCCAGTAAATATTCAGTAAATATTAAGTAAACATCCAGTAAATATTCTGTAAATATTCAGTAAATATCCAGTAAATATTCAGTAAACATCCAGTAAATATTCAGTAAATATTCAGTAAATATCCCGTAAATATCCAGTAAATATTCAGTAAATATCCCGTAAATATCCAGTAAATATCCCGTAAATATTCAGTAAATATTCAGTAAATATTCAGTAAATATCCAGTAAATATCCAGTAAATATTCAGTAAATATCCAGTAAATATTCAGCAAATATTCAGTAAATATTCAGTAAATATCCAGTAAAAATTCAGCAAATATCCAGTAAATATTCCGTAAATATTCAGTAAATATCCAGTAAATATTCAGCAAATATCCAGTAAATATTCAGTAAATATCCAGTAAATATTCTGTAAATATTCTGTAAATATTCAGTAAATATCCAGTAAATATCCAGTAAATATTCAGTAAATATCCAGTAAATATTTATTAAATATCCAGTAAATATCCAGTAAATATTCAGTAAATATCCAGTAAATATTCAGTAAATATCCAGTAAATATTCAGTCAATATTCAGTAAATATCCAGTAAATATCCAGTAAATATTCAGTAAATATCCAGTAAATATTCAGCAAATATCCAGTAAATATTCAGTAAATATCCAGTAAATATTCAGTACATATTCTGTAAATATTCAGTAAATATCCAGTAAATATTCAGTAAATATTCAGTAAATATCCAGTAAATATCCAGTAAATATTTATTAAATATTATGTAAATATCCAGTAAATATTCAGTAAATATTCAGTAAATATCCAGTAAATATTCAGTAAATATCCAGTAAATATTCAGTAAATATTCAGTAAACATCCAGTAAATATTCAGTAAATATTATGTAAATATCCAGTAAATATTCAGTAAATATTCAGTAAACATCCAGTAAATATCCAGTAAATATTCAGTAAACATCCAGTAAATATTCAGTAAATATCCCGTAAATATCCAGTAAATATTCAGTAAACATCCAGTAAATATTCAGTAAATATCCAGTAAACATCCAGTAAATATCCAGTAAATATTCAGTAAACATCCAGTAAATATTCAGTAAATATCCCGTAAATATTCAGTAAATATCCCGTAAATATCCAGTAAATATTCAGTAAATATCCCGTAAATATCCAGTAAATATCCCGTAAATATCCAGTAAGTATTCAGTAAATATTCAGTAAATATTCAGTAAATATTACGTAAATATCCAGTAAATATCCAGTAAATATTCAGTCAATATTCAGTAAATATCCAGTAAATATTAAGTAAATATCCAGTAAATATTCAGCAAATATTCAGTAAATATTCAGTAAATATCCAGTAAATATTCAGCAAATATCCAGTAAATATTCCGTAAATATTCAGTAAATATCCAGTAAATATTCAGCAAATATCCAGTAAATATTCAGTAAATATTCTGTAAATATTCTGTAAATATTCAGTAAATATCCAGTAAATATTCAGTAAATATCCAGTAAATATCCAGTAAATATTTATTAAATATTCAGTAAATATCCAGTAAATATTCAGTAAATATCCAGTAAATATTCAGTCAATATTCAGTAAATATCCAGTAAATATCCAGTAAATATTCAGTAAATATCCAGTAAATATTCAGCAAATATCCAGTAAATATTCAGTAAATATCCAGTAAATATTCAGGAAATATTCAGTAAATATTCAGTAAATATCCAGTAAATATTCAGTAAATATTCAGTAAATATCCAGTAAATATCCAGTAAATATTTATTAAATATTCAGTAAATATCCAGTAAATATTCAGCAAATATCCAGTAAATATTCAGTAAATATTCAGTCAATATTCAGTAAATATCCAGTAAATATCCAGTGTTTGTGATGCTTCCAATGGCCCTGCCATGGAAATTCATTCAAGTGGAACATTTTGAGCATAATAAGAAATAAGAACCTGAGCTGAAGAGAAACCAAGTGGTTCTTTCTATGGCACAGGTTCCCTAACCTTGTCGTGGTGTCCAGGGGTGTCCAATTGTACCCACAAAGGTCCAATGTGGCTGCAGGTTTTTGCTCTAAT
Organism: Pygocentrus nattereri; assembly: GCF_015220715.1. NCBI lineage: Eukaryota > Metazoa > Chordata > Actinopteri > Characiformes > Serrasalmidae > Pygocentrus > Pygocentrus nattereri. The sequence goes on from NC_051225.1 coordinate 41,176,945, forward strand.
CAAGGTGGAGCACACCTGATTCCACTGGTTTCTGTCTTCAAACTGCTCATCAGGCAATGTCCTGCTTTGTTGGCATGAAAACCAGCGTGAAGTGCATTTAGCTGGCAGTTATGTGAGGTGATGACAGAACTGATCCGAGGGTGGTCCACGACCACAGTCAGACAGCCAGTGACGGGGGGCTGTCGCTGCTAGTCGTGCAGCTAGGCTAGGACTTCTCTGCTGGCCATAGCCACAGCCAGATTGCCACCAGTGCTGGACATGCAGCCACCTGGGACTGGCTAGGGCTTGCCCACTGGGGAGAAGGCAGTGGGAAAGATTGCTGTCCGAACCCGAAAGAATAGCACATGCAGAGAGCAAATAGTGGCCATGGTGGAACAAATGTCCATATCACACATCTGCCACATTTCCATCCGCAGTTAAGGAGGTAGATGCACTGTTTTGGTAGACACAGCGTCGTCAGTCACAGTGGCCCAGCCAGAGGTTTCTGCTTCTTTCATACTGGAAGCTCCACACTGTACCAGATAGCATTAATCATGAGGAGGAATGGCTGATGCTGACAGTCAGGGGCAGGAAGATGTGCCATTTAGTCTGGATAGCCGAAATTTAGGCCTAGACTTTAGAGACGGGTGCCATGCTGAGTTTCAGAAGCAGCCATGTGGGGTCGATAAAGCTGCTGGATGCCCAGGACCTAAGTGGAACATGCAGCATGCAGCTGGTTGGAGCATCTCCGGTGCACTGTCAGGTCAAGCATGGCATGGCTTTTTGAGGAATGCCGTCACTGCTGCTGCTGTCATTGCCTGAAGTGGCAGAGTACTTGAGATTATGAGCTGAGAGAAGTTCTGCCATGCCCAGGAGGAGGACATGGAGCTGTCTGTGCAAGGAATCAGCTTAATTTTTACCATTAGAGGCCACAAGTTTTCTGTAGGACACCTTTAGATCCAATTAGGAAACCTTCAGATGCAACTGGAGTCCCTGAACACCTGTTAAATCAGTAGAGTCCTTAACTCTGATATCAGCCCATCAGGAAAACACTAAGTGTAGTTCTGCTATAACTGAAGTTTGAGGGGGGGAAACATGGCTGAAACCCCTCGTTCTTCTAATCTAGCACTCTAAAATTCACATCCTCACCTTCTATTCCTGTGATTAAGGCTTAGCAATCCCCACTGCCACCCCATGTCCTCCCTGTTCCTCAGTCCTGCATCAGTCCAATTACAGCTATGAGGGGTCTGGTCTTCTAACTACAAGCAGAAACTGCCCAGAACTCCAGCTCAAGGTATCAGAGTTCTCCCCCCTATTTCAATCTTTCTTCCCTCATACTCCCCTCAATACCATTAGAGATTATTGGACACCACCAGGAACCAACAGAAAGTTTTAATGGTTTCTGTGATTTCTTTCAGCAGGGCTGTCTTTAGTTTTGCACTTTCAATGCTTCACTTATCTCGTATGTGTTCTAAACCGGTGGCCCGGTGGCCCAGTGGCCCGGTGGCGTGGTGGGTAGCGCTGTCGTCTCACAGCGAGGAGGGTTCCCCGCCCGGGTGACCGGGGTCCTCTCTGTGTGGAGTCTGCATGTTCTCCCCATGTCTGCGTGGGTTTCCTCCGGGTTCTCCGGTTTCCTCCCACAGTCCAAAGACATGCAGTCAGGCCAATTGGACGTGCTACATTGCCCCTGGGTGTGAGTGACTGTCTGTCTGTCTGCCTTGCGATGGACTGGCGACCTGTCCAGGGCGTATCCTGCCTTCCGCCCGATGACCGCTGGGATAGGCTCCAGCACCCCCCCGTGACCTGATGGAGAAGCGGCTTAGAAAATGGATGGATGGATGGATGGATGGGTGTTCTAAACCTAGATGTTAATGAACTGAAAATGAGAAAAACGATTGGTTGTTTTTCATGTATCTCATAGAAAATGGAAAAGCACCTGAGCTGGAGTTCTCTTCTCTCCTTCATCTCTTCAAAACCAACACACGGTTGATTATTTTGTTTGGTGAGTGTGGGTGGGCCAAAGTGCACTGATAAAGCAGGATGCACTTTGTGGATAAAATATGCAGTAAGCTGCAGTACAGTAGGACCGCTGCCAAAACAAAGCATGTTTCTATTTTAATAGATATAACAGAACACTAAAAATATGGAATTGCATTTATAAAAATAACATAGCATTGTCCTCTTATTCTGAGCGTTTAAACATGAAATGCTGAGTGTGAGCTCATTATGCTTTTTGCTTATTTAATGTGCAGTGTAGTGTTTTCCAACCCTTCTCCTGCAGTGACCACGCCTGCACAGTTTAGTGCTTTCCCTGCTCTGACATCTCCACACACAGACTTGGTAATTAGCATATTTGAGTCAAGAGTGTTGAGAGCGCAAGGACCACAGCTCCATCCATCATCTAAGCTGCTTATCCTCCTGGGTCACAGGGAGTGCAGGAGCCTATCCCAGTGGCCATTGGGTGGAAGGCAGGAAACACCCTGGACAGGTAACCAGGCCATCGCAGGGCAGACAGATACATTTCACACACACACACACACACACACACACACACACACACACACACACACACACACACACACACACACACACACACACACACGGGGGGCAATTTCACATGTCCAGTCGGCCTGACTGCATGTCTTTGGACTGCAGGAGGAAACCCCTGCAGACACGGGAAGAAAACATATGAACTCCAAACAGAAAGGACCCTGGTCGCCTAGCCAGAGAACCAAACCCAGGCCCTTTTTGCTGTGAGGTGGCGCCACCCACTGTACCATGTGCCACCCAGAACCACAGCTCTATGTTATGGAATATATCCATAAGTGCATATTTACAATGACCAGCCACTTCATTAAGTCCATCCCCTTGTTTCTACACTCACTGTCCACTTTATCAGCTCCACTGACCGTATAGTTCCACTCTGTAGTTCTACAGTTACAGACTGTAGTCCATCTGTTTCTCTGATACTCTGTTACCCTGTTCTTCAGTGGTCAGGACCCCCATGGACCCTCACAGAGCAGGTACTATCTGGGTGGTGGATCGTTCTCAGCACTGCAGTAACACTGACATGGTGGTGTGTTAGTGTGTGTTGTGTGTGGATCAGACACAGCAGTGCATAATGTGTCCTGAGTAAGTGTGATAGTGAGTGGGTTTGCTCGAAGCTGGAAAGAGGAGGGCTGAGTCTTCCTTCAGAGTCCTGCAGACAAGCAGCATCTGCTGAGAGTGGACTAATCTATGGACTATGGACTATGACCACACACAAAAAGTACCCCAGTAAGATTATATTAAAAATACCAGTGCGAAACCCAGCAACTACTAATTCTATACTAATTTTAGAGACAAAATGTCTGAAATCTACTGATTTTGTGTACACCTGGTACAAAATGTGTTGCAAGTTGTTCAAAGATCTATATTTTCCCCCAAAATGCCACTTTTCGTAAAGATTCACGCGTCCATCGAATGGCATCAATAAAGTACCAGTGCAGAAACTCAGCAATACCTCTTGTGCTGATTTTGTCCAAATGTGGTGCTGGTGGTTCACAGACCTATTTTCCTTCACGAAGCCAGTTTTCTTATAGATGAATGTTTCGTGAGTAAGATTGTGCTAATAAAGTAACAGTAAAACAGTAAAACAGTGTTTCTCAGCCACAGCAGTTGTGAGGACAGGCCGGAGTCCAACAGCCAGAAATCCAGTTTTTTCTGTTCTGATATAAAATGTGGTGCCGGAGCTCCGAGGCCTTCACTTTGTTCTGAGTAAGATCTTATTAATAAAGGCTGAAAACTGTATTTCCTGAGCACAACAGTGTATTAAAATCCCCTTTTCCAAAATATCAGAAACCCTTGGATTTGTTGGTCTAATATAAACCGCTTTGCTAAAATGCTTTCATTCCTCAACTTCTTTGGCTTAAGGCCGGAACCAAACAGGTCCAGTCTGCAGCAGCAACTGTTACATTTCTGACCCGTGTCCGCGTGGGTTTGCTCGGGGCTCTCCGAGGATTCCTCCCACGATCCCAAAGACATGTGGGCAGACTGATTGGACACACTCAATCGACCTCTAAAAAAACGATTATATTTTATATTTTTATATTTAATATTTTATATTTCTGTAGCTCAGTCCACGGAGTTCTGGTCATGTGACAGTGATGCGTTGACCACGTGTGCACAATCATAGTCACACGATTATAACGTTATTATCAGGTGCAGGTTACGCATCACCACGTACATCACGCTCCACCGACACCACGCTGTAGCGCGTAAGCGCCTCATGAATATGGAATACTATGCGTTGCATCTAGTCAGGTGTTGTCACGCCCCCTTATTGAAATGCAGATATATTCATATACAGCTTTACTGATTGACTGTAAGATGTCAGGACGTGTGAACACGTCATTTGTTACCGCGTGCACACTTGAATCTTTTACGTGTGGGTGGTGATATTTTCACTCCTGCAGGCGACTGCTCATGAGGCGTTTTGGCACTATTGGCTTTCCGTAGGATTCTTATATTTCATTTTGTTTGTGGGTCTGAAAGGATGTGCAGCGGTCAAGAACAAATAAATGAATAAATAAATATACTAGAAAGGGAAAAATGACCACCGGAACTGGACATCTAAGAATCTGGAATAAGAATTTGTAATTACAGGTATTTGAATTGTGAGCAGCAGAAAATGCAAACAGCGTTATACACAGTTGTGTTATATACAGTTGTGTGTATACATACACATACAAGCATGCTTATGCACACACACACACACACACACACACACACACACACACACACACATTGCTGCTGTCGGAAGAAAACCTTGTATCTCCATTTCTCCATTTCTGACATTATGACATCATTTTAAAATACCTGTTGGCCTTTACACACACACACACACACACACACACACCCCTTCTCCTTCTGAGTCACAGTTGGAGCTGGAGCCTATCTCAGCGGTCATCTGGCGGAACGCAGGATACACCCCGGATGGGGAATCAAGCCCAGGCCTTCCTTGCTGTGAGGTGACAGCGCCACCCACCGCGCCACCCACCACGCCACCCTGCCGCCCCTGATGCACTTTACAATGTATGGAAATTTCATGATGAATGGACCAAAAGAAATGACCCAAAATTACTTCTGGCTCCATTGGCTTACATTTAAAGTAAAGTCGTTATACTTTCCTTTTCCTGTAAAGTCACCATTTTGGAGTGAAAGTGATATATATGTATGATATACAGTAAATGTATGTATTTGTATGTAAATACATGTATGTATGTGTACAAATATATATAAGAAATATAAACTTTTCTATAAATTGCGTAGTGTTGTATAATATTTTATACATTTTCTTGTTCTATTTTCTTACTTTATGTACATTGTGTGTCTTGTGCATAAACTGCTGTAACACTCTAATGACCTAAGACTGAACTCTGGAAATGTTTACAATAAGCATCCAAAAATATCTCTCTTTGAAAAACTGAAAGCAGGTTTCGTGAGAATGAGTGCTGTGTGATTTACTTTTAAACGTTTTCTGCTTTTTTCCTTTCTGTGAATAATGAATAACCTGTATTTAATCCACTGCAAGGCGCTGTAGTTGCAGCTCAGCTTGAGAGTATCAGAGTTTAGGAATGGAAGAAAATGTGCTGTAATCCACAGGGGGCAGCATTTAGCCAGCGTCTCACAGGCAGGCTGCATTATCTGCACTTACCTTTAGTAGTTAAACTTCTAGTTTCAGTTTCTAGTTTGCTCTGAAAGATTATTGTAAGTAATCGGACACACACACACACACACACACACACACACACACACACACACACACACACACACACACACACACACAAAAGATGCTCTCCTTGTGCACAAAGCAGTTTGTAATTCCGCTTTTTCAGTATCTAGCACCACAGTGATGATGAAAAACGACATCCCACAGTTTTCTGTTCAGCCAAATGCTTTATAAAGGCAATGAACAGCTCCTTCTCTGCACCTCCGTTGAGATTAGCTTGAGCGTGAAAATCTGTGTGCTTGTGTTCTTTGAACCAGAGCTTCTGGTAGAAGCTGCTGTGTAATGATTAGGATTGACTTAACCTTTGGTCTTAACCATAGGGCTCATTTCCCAGACAAAGGTCTAGGTTTAGTTTTAATTTAGGTCTGGGAGGCTGACGCATAGTATATTTCCTTTTTTGGGAGCTGCAAATAAAGAGAGAGAATCTTTTTCCTCATTGAATGATCTTAACTGGATTTTTAAGGCTTCAAACACTAAAGATCTCTAATTTGTTTTCACCAACCTGTTGTCTTAGATCATTGATACGTTCCCTGGTCTTTCTCGTAGTAAAGGATGACTGAAGAAATTTGGCCTGTGTTTCATTCATCTCTCTCTCTCTCTCTCTCTCTCTATATATATATATATATATATATATATATATATATATATATGTAAAACAGGATATTGTGGCTGACCATTTAAGTGTTCATAGTCACTTGAAATTAAAAACATAAAATATGAATGAGAATATACTAAAGTTAGATGTCACTCTTAGTAATTCCTAGAGGTACCAACAATCGTCACACATCTCGTAGATATCAGGTTTTACTGATTAGTCATTTAATCAAAATCATGTTGACACTTGTGTTTTGGGGTATAAACCTAATATAAACATAATATAATCGCTGTAAGTGTACTCTGCATGTCCTTGTCCAGAACTCATTCTGCATAGCTCTCATGTGCACTGCCCCTCATTCAAGGATGGTGGACAACTGGTTTGTCCTCTTTTATGGAATGTCATGATGAGACAATTGTCCTTTCCAACACTGATAGCAATTCAGCACCAATACACATCTCAGGGACATCCATAAGGTTTTCTTTGTTTCCATTTGTTAGAACAAGGTCTATTCTGCTCAAAGGCTAGACAGATGGATACCATTTAGGAGCTCTATCCTGTATCAGATTGTCCTTTCTCCTTTTTGCATTGCAGTCAACCCTGAGAATAATTGTATCATTCTGTGGGACTTGGCTCAGTGTTTCTCTCAACTCCACTCAACAGAAAGAAAATAATATTTGACATTCAGCTCAAAACAAAATTGGAAGGTGGCAGCACACAACTAAGTCAGCAGACTGCAGCAGCGCGGCTGATACTCTGATCACCCTGCAGAAACTGAAGCGAGCGAGCAACATGACAGTATTGTGGCATTGTGCAGAAGAGACAGGGAAAGCCATAATTTCTGCTTAAAATGTGCTCTTTTGTCAAAGAATCCAGCAGAAATTCCACTGCCTACAGTCAAACTCATGTGGCAGGTCACCAGAAGCCACAGGCTCCCACCGTACGGTGAACCCCTCCTTTACACAGTGTGCTCCAGACACTCCATGCCACACAGAAGATACACATACAAACCCCAAACAATTACAGGCAAACAACAGCAATACCTCACAACACACCTTACCATTCCCTCTGTTATGCAGGTACTGCAACAATGACCCTTTCATTACCCTCCTGTACCCTGTCACTAGCCTCGATGTCCGTAACAAACTTGTCCACTCGTGGAAATGCCAATAGCAGGGGGGGGCAACAAATGCATGCCAAGCCTCCTGGTCCCACTGGAAAATGGGACCATTCTCTGTGTCTTTTTAACATGGGCCACTGCCACACCAGGTCTGTTTCCACCCCTGCACTGCTCACTACATGCCTTAGGAAGCTTACATGCCATTAAAGGAGGTTGCATTTCACACACTTTCTGCCCCTCAGACTGTTCTGCAGGCAGCACTGTGTCATTTGCTTCTAGGGTTCGTCGCTGAGGATGAAGTCCTCTGTTTTGGCTTCAGTGTTGGTGGCTTGGAGGCTGGTCGATTTGGTGAGCCTTTTTTCCTCACAGGGTCAGACACTGCTGGATTGTGCTGAAGGCCTCCGCCCAGTCACAATAATGCTGAGCAGCCATTTACTGCCATCGTAGGTGGTAGTCGAGTATGTGCTGGTAATGCCTTGTCATGTCTGAACTGGATGTCAGCAGACGCTGCTGCTTCGCTGCTTTCCCCACCCTCGAAGCTGGCTGCTTGCTCGTCTTCCTTGCTGTCGCTGGCTGCTGCCAAGCTTTCATTGTCTTTTGATTTTGCTACCTTCACGGACATCTTCTTCCTCAATCAGCTGGTCTCTAGTGTAGCGGCAAGACCCCGCTTCTTGACACTCGTGGCATAGGGGCACAGGGCACAGGGATCATGGCATAGCTTTGCATACCACGTCCCTATGAAGGCCCTTCTTAGTAGTGGAGCAAGCAGCAGCCGCCACAGGGTGTTATTGTTATAAATTAAATCATTACCAGCATTTTTACATTATCAGCATTTGGCTGACGCTCTTATCCAGAGCGACTTACAATTTGATCATTTTTACACAATCGGCCTGACTGCATGTCTTTTTGGACTGTGGGAGGAAACCGGAGAACCCAGAGGAAACCCACGCAGACACGAGGAGAACATGCAAACTCCACACAGAGAGGACCCCGGTCGCCCGGCCGGGGAATCGAACCCAGGCCCTCTTTGCTGTGAGGCGACAGCGCTACCCACCACGCCACCGTGCCGCACAAATCACAATATGCTCATCATCGAGACCTTATCAACTACGCCTATCATAAAGATACAGTCTTTGTAGCTGCACAAGCCACAATTGTATGAATTATTTTTTCTCAGTTTTTTTTATTGTATTCCTTCATAATCAGTTTAATTTTGCAAATGTTTAATTTAAAAAAATATTGTCCTCGACTTTTCCAAGTCTTTTGAAAATGGAGCAGTGCTGTTTTCTTGGTCCATCTTGTCTATAGCAAACTGTTTGTAGATCTCAGAAATGTAAAATACTGTGATACTCATTGTGAAGGTTGCATGCACTGCAATGTTATAATTTAGCTATATTTTCCGCCCTTGCTCTGTGCTGGTAGATGTAAACTAAGCCTTCACCCTAGGCTAGCCTGACGCAGCTGTACGTAAGTGAGCATGTCCTAAAAATTTATAAAACATCAGCGCAAATCTTCTGAATGTCTCCACATACACAATCACAGGTGTGAGGATTTACATTTCGCCTCCTCTGCTGACAGATTTTAGGCAGGACTGTAGGAACACACATCTGTCTACAATGAAAATTACACTCACTGCCTCCTGAGACTTGAATTTCTGTATGTTTGTGTGTGTGAAAAAGAGAGAGAGAGAGAGAGACAGAGACAGAGACAGAGAGAGAGAGAGAGAGAGAGAGAGAGAGAGAGAGAGAGAGAGAGAGAGAGACACACAGAGAGACGGAGAGAGAGACAGACAGAGAGACGCACAGAGAGACAGAGAGAGACGGAGACAGAGACAGACAGACAGAGAGAGAGAGAGAGAGAGAGAGACACACAGAGAGACAGAGAGAGACGGAGAGAGAGACACAGAGAGAGAGAGAGAGACAGAGAGAGAGACAGAGAGAGAGACACACACAGAGAGACAGAGAGAGAGAGACACACAGAGAGACAGAGAGAGACGGAGAGAGAGACACAGAGAGAGAGAGAGAGACAGAGAGAGAGAGACAGAGAGAGACACACAGAGAGACAGAGAGAGACGGAGACAGAGACAGAGACAGACAGACAGACAGACAGACAGAGAAAGAGAGAGAGAGAAAAAAAGAGAGATGTAACATTTATTTTCACCAAGTCTGTAAAAATAATTAATATAGAAATTCTTCTTTTTCTTTCAAAAACTGTGTCTTTAAAAATGTGTGCAATGCTTACTACATTTTAATAAAAAAGAAGGGATTGGTATAAAATGTAATTTAAGTTAACTAGAATATACTGTAGTGTTGGGGGCTTCTCTGAAGAACTGAGACAGGTCACAGATTTGGCTCATGCTTAGTTTATTCATCAAGAACACTGCAAAAACAAAACAGGCACTCGCTGAACTAAACACGCCACACCACAGCCCTCTCAAAATACAAGTTTGTATATAAGGAACCTTCGAATAAACATGTAACATCTTTTTTCTTTTTCTTATCAAACACAATATCACTAACCACATTGCTGCCTCAATTATCCAGAACCAACCAGAAGTCTCTAAAATGCGTGGTGCAGGTCACCTCCTATAGGGCACTCGAATCCAGGGGGTACCAAGCGTCTTTCTGTGCTTGGCCTTTGGCCCAATCCCTGCAGCAATCAGGGTGATAAGGTCCTCGTAGGTCCTCAGGAGATGTTTAGGGGAGTTAAAAGCTGATGAGGGGCTTTGGTGGTGCTCCAGCCCAGCTGGGGAGCCTGGCAGGGTTTCTCTTGTTCATCTGACCTATTAGTTGGACAGATCAAAGGTCTAGGGGCTGTCCTTTGTTGCTGCTGGGTGTTGCACTTCTCAGAGGCTTTTGAAGAACGTTGAAGGGATCCTGAACATGCTGGGGTGGCTTCAATAGTGCTTGGCAGGGTACTCTTTGCCGCTAGGGGGGGTTTAGCAGCAATCTAGTGCTGCTGGGGAGCTGGGTGGGGTTCCTTCTTCAGTCTCTGGGCTGTTCCAATGGTGTGGAAAACAATTGAGCATGCCCCCGATTGCTGCCAGGAAATCTAAGCTGAGTATGCACACATCCCGTATGGGTACGAGCCAAAACTTTTCACCCAGGTCAGACTCCCCAGGGCGACCGGGAGCCGGCTTCTCCCCCTCATGTGGACCTGGCTTCCAGTGACTGGCCTGAGCTGGATGTTGGTTGCCTCCCAGCCTGACATGCCCCTCTCAGTGTAAAGGAGCAGACCTGGTCACAGCAGTGAAATCGATGAACCTTTGTCGACAAGCTTGGTGAGACATTTGCCATTTATGCTGCATTTGGCCTGAAGTCCACGGTGGCTTTCATTTCCGTGCTGGCTTAGGCTCGCTGACTCCTTTCTGGATTGCCAGCACACCAGCCATTCTACTGCCACTCGCACAGGGGTAACGCAGCACGGCACCACTTTCTCACGTTCACTGTAACCGCAGTCCGCCCCCACTGCACGATCAACCTGACTGTGGCCTGCAAATTCTCCGAAAACTGCCTCCATCTCTTCTGCCCGCATCCTCTGTGAGCCACAGCAGGTGCTGGAGCTGTACCGGCCTTTCTGCCCATATAAAAACATCCATCGCTAAGTTAGCGTGGATGTGGACCAGGAAGTTTCCAAAGGCAAGCCCCACCATATGCTCTATAGCGGCGAGCGGTCCCATCTTATCCTCATACTGGCACTTTCCATGATGGAGTCTTTCTTTAACCCCTTAAATGGCCAGGGCCCAGTGAGGGTGTGTAGGCCACGCCATGCTCACCAAACCACCTCCCCAGGATCCTGTGCCAAGTCACTGTAACACTGGCAGGGAGGTGTAACAAGGCCTACAGGGCTGAGCCTTCAAATGCTGAGCCTGACTGCGCTGACTTTGCTCACTCCACACCGCTGCTGTAGGTAAGCTGCCCCGTGCCACCGTAACGTGGTACCTCAGACAGATGTGTCTAAGCAGTACGAATGGCTTCAATTACTGCTATGTTCTCCGTATCCACGGTTTCTCTGGAACTGTGTGCCGCGGCTCAGACCAGCCCGTCTGAGATTCTAGGCCACCTCTAGATGTAGCGAGTGCCATTTTTCCAAAGAACTGAGACAGGCTGGAGGTCTGGTCCACGCTTTACTTTACAATTTACCAATCGTGGCGCTTGCACCCACAGCCGGCTGCAACTAACTAAACGTGGCAGGCATATGAAAACACTTCCACCACAAAAACACAAGGACCTAAGAGTGTCTTAGTTAATCAGTTACTGCTGCTAAAGCAACGTCTGTCCTAGCTGAGTACTTTGTTTATGTGTCTGTTAAAATTCCAGACGTCTTCTGTGAAAAGTTCCATCTCAGAAGTTTGGCTAACCAAGTAATAAACGAGAACCTAGCCTTTAACCTTAAATCCCAGCGCACGTGGGGCGCAGGCGGCGTATAACAGTTAAGGACTACATCCCCCGACAACCCCGAGCTTGTGACGCGTTTCCGGTTGTCCCAGCTGAGCGCTCGGGATATTTCTGCAGCTCTTCGACTGGGCTCGGCAGATTCCGTGCGGCGAGGAGGGATTTACTCTCAGCGGCGGGGCAGATCCGTAGTAGTTTGTCGTGCGTCGAGGAGCCGCACGCTGGGGATGAGTGACTGGTGAACGGCAGGCAGGTGAGAGCTGACGCCCCGGTCGTGTAGCAGCGCTGCGGAGGTCTTTATTGTGGGGCTCGTGGCTGGATGATACGAGCCTGATCACGTGCAGGCGGCAGTGGATTAAAGGGTTAGTTAGGGTGGTCAGTAGTTTGGCTGCGATGGTGACTTTACCCCTCACTGTCGGTGTGTCCACCCGACTAGTGAGCCGCGTTATTTCGCGTTTGGAGGTCCAGCTTTGAAACACCGAGCACGTCTCATTCAGCTGGTCAGCCTGTGGTCAGCAGCTGCTGGTTTATTTGCATCTGTTGAGTGTAACTTGAGTGGCCGTCATGCAGGCCAGGTAGCGCGCGCCAGTGGCCGAGATGTTCTCTAGGTAGCGTCACTTCTTCATGAAATTAAAGAGTTAATTTAAAGAGTGAGTCTGGCTTCAGTCTCGCGCTGCGGCGCGTCTTAATTCAAGTCGACAGAAGAAAGTTTAGTTCACTTCTTATAATAAAGTTGATCTTCATTACAGGCCTGCTGGCCTTCAGGAGGTCAGTTTGAATCGGTCGGCCGAGCAAATCAACCTGGTTCCGAACGACAGAGCTGGGCATGCGAGTCGGATCCGGTCCGATCCGATCTGCAGATGGTCTGAGCGTCTGAGCCTCATTGAGTCTGGCTGAACAGTCGGGGGTCCTAAAGTAGCTGCTCGTTTGTCTGCTCTCAGTTACCCGTGAATCCGGGTCCACGCAGTGATCAGATTAGGATTATAGTCCCAGCTGCGCGACATTAGATGCTGTTCAATAAGCGCCGGCCGGACTCGCCACACCCCTTCTGAACGGAGAAGAGCGCGTGGAGTTCTGGATGAGGCAAAAACGAGAAAATCCTCAATCGACGTCTATTCAGAATATAAAAGCACACGGTGTAAATAATAAAAAAGGGCTGCATGTTTTCTAGTTCTTTAAATAAACCAGTTCTTTCTGTTCTTTTCTTTTTTTACTTTAATCTCTATTTATTTCTGGTTTATTAATATATATTATTGCGAGTTCATTACTTCTAGAATCCTTCCCTTGCTTCTGAGGTACAGGGTCTTGAAACATGATATACCTTAAATGCATAGTCAGCTGCAACTTGGAGTGACTTTAATCCACCATCGAACGTTTAATCTAGTCCTGCACAGACCTGGTCTTAATACTAGTGATGTGGAGGCTGGGACAGCTGGGAGCCTCCTTGGCTCATTAGTTTGATATGTGTGACTAACGGCAGGTATTTTTGCATTTAGTCCTCCTGCTACAATTAGCTTTTCTGATCAATGTTGAGGTCATTCTTTGACTAAGCTGCTGCACTGTGGTTTTCAAGGTCAGGAGGTCTGATGGTGCCTTGTCCAGGCTCTCTGCTGTGAACTCACTCGACAAGACAGCTTGAAACGGTGACTAAAGGCTTGGCGTTGCTGGAGCAGTGGCTCTGATGGGTTTATTCGCTCTTCTATGAGTAAAGGTAAAGGTTTCCACACCTGTCCTGCTCATGACTCGGAACGCCTCTCGGAGACGCATGGTCTCTGAATTCATGCATGTGTTTGTGTATTCAGTTCCCTGGAGCCGAGATTTCGGAGACAGCCGGTCAAGCGGAGTTATGGTTAGGACGCTGATGGGCATGGGTGGGTGGTCGTGGTTGTTTTTCCCTTTTGATGATTTGATTTTCATGAAAATGTAAAGGTAGGAAGCGGATGCGCCGAAACACTTGGCTTATTCCGTCTCTTGGCTACTGCAGATGGTCACAAAGGGAGGCAATGGAAAGTGACCCGCACCTTTATGGTATGGAAGCATATTTCCTTGCTCATTCAGCCGTAAGCAGCCGAGAGGAGAGTAGTGGTTTAGAACGGCTCCTGCGTTTAGTGGAGTCGTAATTATGGGTGCAGATTGGTTCGTTTTCTCCTCTTTGTTGTGCTGTTTGGTTTTGCCCACATGGCTTCTTTAGGAGTCGAGGATAATGGGGTGTGGCATTGACACAGGTAGAAGTAAGATGTGAGCTGTAGCCCAGCACCTTTAGTCGACCCAGACAGCGTCTTCTGTTTGAAGCTAGTTTCTTTTGGGCATTTTCCTCCAGTCGTCACCTCAATAATTCAACTCTAATTATGGTTTAGATTTTAGTCTTGCACAGTAGGTTTAGGTAAAGAGTGTGGAATTGAATGTGTGAATTAATTGTCTGTTGTCACACGTTAAACCACAGAAACACAGTTATTAAAATTTATTCGTATTGCTGCACTGAGGGTGGAGTTACCCGTAATTCTCTTTAGAGTTTGTTTCTGTAATTTACCTCTAATATTCTGTTTTTCATTAAATGTAGAAACGTTTTGTCATTTTCATGCTAATGGTAGAAAACCTTTTATATGTTGTTGATATAGTGACCGTCATTATATTTTGTGTGTCGATTTACTAGTTCAGCTTGTATTGCTATAATATATTTAAAGTGACTTGTATTAGGTTCCCCAGTGGCGATGTCTTCCCCAAAGGTCTCTCTCTCTGTCTCTCTCTCTGTCTCTCTCTCTGTCTCTCTCTCTGTCTCTCTCTCTCTCTCTCTCTCTCTCTCTCTCTCTCTCTCTCTCTCTCTCTCTCTCTCTCTGTCTCTCTGTGTCTCTCTCTGTGTCTCTCTCTGTGTCTCTCTCTGTGTCTCTGTCTCTCTCTCTCTCTCTCTCTCATTTTTATATATACATATATATATATATATATATATATATATATATATATACACACACACACACACACACACTCACAGCCACTTTATTAGGTACAGTTGCTTGTTAACACAAATAGCTGATCAGCCAATCACACGGCCGCAGCTCACTGCATTTAGGCGTGTAGAGGTGGTCAAGACGACTTGCTGAAGTGCAGACCGAGCATCAGAACGGGGAAGAAAGGGGATTTAAGGGGCTTTGAACGTGGCGTGGTTGTTGGTGCCAGACGGGCTGGTCTGAGTATTTCAGAAACTGCTGATCTGCTGGGATTTTCACACACAACCATCTCTAGGGTTTACAGAGAACGGTCCGAAAAAGAGGAGATATCCAGTGAGCGGTCAGTTGTGTGGATGAAAATGCCTTGTTGATGTGAGAGGTCAGAGGAGAATGGGCAGACTGGTTCCAGATGATAGAAAGGCAGCAGGAACTCAAATAACCAACCAGAATCTCTGAGGAACGTTTCCAACACCTTGTTGAAAGTCTGACAAGAAGAATTAAGACAGTTCTGAAGGCAAAAGGGGGTCCAGCCTTTTACTAGCAAGGGGTACCTAATAAAGTGGCTGGTGTGTGTGTGTGTGTATGTATGTGTGTGTATATAAATATATATATATATATATATATATATATATATATATATATATATATATATATATATATATATATATATATATATATATATATATATATATATATATATATATATGTGTGTGTGTGTGTGTGTGTGTGTATCATACATGCATGCAAGCTTTTATAGTTTTACAGAAATAGATATTTTCGTAGATAAAGCTGCAGGTAGCCAATATCTGCAAGTATCGTTGGCCAGTTGATTGGTCGAACCCTGGAAGTTGGCGTTAGCTGTTGATTGGAATCACAACTTTTAGTTTTAGCTGTTTTTTTTTTTTTTTTTTTTTTTTTTGTCCAACTATGTATAAACATTGTAATAAACATTATTCTAGCTTATAGAACATTTTATCTACAGAGTCAACATTAAGGTAAATAAGGACATACAATTATCTGGTGTTCTATTTGTAAGAGTCAGAGAATTTTTAATTAAAAAAAAGTAGACTGAAAATTAGAAACTGGATTTCAAAGTTATATACAGTATATAAAATGCATATTAAAAGAAGTGATTTTAAAAATCCACTTTTACCTCTATTTAAATGAAAGCAGCACAAGGACAATGTTTTTAAATATTTTATCTTATAAGCTTTGTTGTTTTTTGAAAATGTACATTCTTTCTGACATTGATGCCAGCAACACATTCCAAAGATGTAGGGCCAGAGGCAGTTTAAAGCTAGTAATGTTCAGAAAACATTTTAAGAGGGGATGTAATCATGCTTGGATATAAAAAGGCCTAGTCCTTATGAGCAAAGCTTGCCACCTAGCAAAAAAATGCACCAGCAAATGTTCCTCAAAGAGCATTTGCAAATTATGTTTTGAAGATTTGAGTCATTTCACCCTTTCAGGAAATCCGGAAAAAATTCTAAGCGTAAAAAGCAAAAACTACAACGTTATGATGTGCAAAATCTGACCACATAGGCCCCCTGTGTTATAATCTGACCACATTGGCCCCCTGTGTTATAATCTGACCACATAGCCACATTCTGCACGTGTTACAACAGCGTGGCTTCGTAGTAAAAGAGTGCGGGTACTAGACTGACCTGCCTGCAGTCCAGACCGTCTCCCATTGAAAATGTGTGGCGCATTATGAAGCTCAATATACGACAGCGGAGACCCCCGGACTGCTGAGCAGCTGAAGCTGGACATCAAGCAGGAATGGGAAAGAATTCCACCTACAAAGCTCCAACAATCAGTGTCCTCAGCTCCCAAACGCTTATTGAGTGTTAAAGGAAAGGTGATGTAACACAGTGGTGAACACGCCCCTGTGCCAACTTCTCTGGAACGTGTTGCAGGCATCAAATTCAAAATGAGGGAATATTTGCAAAAAACAATAAAGTTTATCCGTTTGAACATTAAATATCTCGTCTTTGTAGTGAATTCAGCTGAATATCGGTTGAAAAGGATTTGCAAATCATCGTTTTCTGTTTTTATGTTTTACACAAACGTTCCAACTTCACTGGAATTGGGGTTGTAATTGCAGCACACAGGGTTAAAGGAAAAATGTGGGCTGGCTAGCTGGCCCTGAGGACCGGGCTGGAAAAGGAGTAGCCTGCAGTTTGTGGTATTTACTGCTACAGTTTGCAGTGACCAGTCCATTGTGTGCTATTTCAAATACAGCAGTGGTGTCTTGGGCATTGCTTGTTTCTTAGCCAGCTAAAGTCTGCTAATGTTAACATAACAGCTGTTTAAACAGCTGCTCATTGCCTGTGTTTATTCCTCTTTGTTAGCTTACTGTTATTGCAGTCTAGGTTATTAATTTTCATCTGTCATCACCTCCTAATTGTATATCGCTGTTGTCGGAACAAAACCTTGTATCTCCATTTTTGTCGTTTTTCAGTTTTTGACAGAATTTGAAAAGTTCTGTTGCCCTTTATGTTGTATGTAAATTTCATGATGAACGGACCTCATAAAATGACCCAGAATTGCTTGGTAAAAATTCTGGTTCCAGTGACTTACATTTAAAGTAGAGTAGGTTTTTTCCATCTCCTGTAAAGTTACCATTTTGGAGATACAAGGTTTTGTTCCAACAACAGCGATATGCAGCTGTAGAGAGATTTCCTGTGGGACCCAGAGGATGACAGTTTGTCTCCTTTACTGTAATAAAGATGCAAATGTCAATAGCATGATGCTGGTTTATACAGCCAGAATGGCACAATACCTGAGAATACTGCTGACCGTGCTGACCGTGCTGATCGTGGGAGGGATTCGATGTGCCACGTGCAGTGGAGATTATTCTGAGTGGTTTTGTGTAACTGTAAAGATGTTTAAGGGGAGGCCTCTCTTGATGAAATGGAGTAAGACGACCGTTTATGTGAAATGTTAGGTTTGTTTGCAGCTTAAAGAGGCATCGCTCTCTGATGAAGATTATTTGGGTCCACTATAAACTGTGAGGGCATCCTGAAAGCAATCTTTCAGTAAATAAGTTGGGTCTCAAAGAAACGGCAAACCAAAAAATCGCATTCTCACAACTTTCTCCTTACCTTGGCAAAGGGTTGAGTTGGTGAGCAAAACATAACATAAATGCGTGCGTGCGTGCGTGCGTGCGTGTGTGTGTGTGTGTGTGTGTGTGTGTGCGTGCGTGCGTGTGTGTGTGTGTGTGCGCGCGCGTATAAACATATATTGTCTTGTGTTGAGTTGCAAGACTAATGCAGCTAACAAGTAATGGAAGTCTATTATCCAAGCCTGGACTAAGACCTTGGCACAGTGTGTCCGAGTTAAGATCAAGACTTTACAGTAGTCTAGTATGAATCGAGACGGAGACGAGACCATGATTTAAATTTTTAATTTAATTTGTATTATTCATGTAATTTATTAATAAATATTATATATTGGAATATATTTGGTAAAACATTAAATATAATATTAATATGCATATTAATAAAATATTCTTAATATTTTCTTATATTACAGTATTAAGTCAGCTTTGCCTTGTAACGTCTGGGAGTAAATGATGGTGAGGTCATCCTCTGTCTCTTCTTCTTTAAAATTTATCCAGAATCACCACTTAGTCAACTCAGTATAAACCAACACACATTTATTATTAAATGAGAACTTAATTAAGAATAAAAACATACTCATCTGCCCCACAGGGGATGTTTGTATGTTGGAACTAATGAACATCAACAAATAAATAATGCCCAGTTAAGCTCTCATGGAAAGGATCTATGAGATGCCCACCTGGCAGTGCACAGGTTTTGTGTGAACATGTAGAGAAAGGACCGTTTTATTCTGTTTGAAAGTATTTATTCAAATGAAGGTTGATATTCAGAAATGATACAGAAAGTTTCCAGTAATCGCAGAGAGATGCTCTGCACTCAGCTGGTCTCGAGAACAGTTGGAGTTCGTCTTATCCGGAGTCTTAAAGTCCAAATGATGTAGAGACAGAGACAGACCCAGTCCCACTTCTCCTTTTTACCTCTACCCCTCATCTTCCAGTGTCACCCTCACCCCTTGTTCCTGAGCTACAGGGCAGTGGCTGAGATCTTCCTCTGAAATGAGACCCTCTAATAAAAGAGCAACACTTCATTAACAGCTACTAGCGCCGCTCTGTAGGCGACCCTGCCCGTCTGCAGGGACAGCAGAGGAGGGGAAAGTTCAGCTCCTCACTGCTGGGCTTTAGTTACATTTAGGGATCAGACGCCTTCAAAGAGGGGGGCAGTTATTTATTACCACCCCCCGTAATTCTTCAGTGATATGAAGCTGAAGTCAGAGATTCCCCAGATTCCTGTTCAAATTTTCCCGTTCCACCTTAAATGGAGCAGCAGTTACAGTCTGGAGCTTCAGGGGTCTATACTGCTGGACTATTTAAGGTGGAACGGGAAAGTTAGCTCTCTAGATACCGAGGCTATTAGTGATAGTTTTATGCTTGTTGTGAAGAAAATGACCATAATACATTGAAATGAATCATACACCCCTCTATCTCAGCAAAAGTTGGGACACCCTGCTCCTAGACGTGACTGTGCAAAACAGAGGGCTGAGGGCTCAGTGGTAGGGGCGAGGGGTGAAATGGGATTGGGCCCAAGAGAGTCTGTCTCGAGGGCAAGACTGGGCTTGAGAACACTATTCATAGCAATAGGGCAGAAAAATGAAGAAAACTCTGGATGTCTCACATAACTTGGGATAAATGGGATAAATGCAGAAATCACGTGGAAATATAATGATGCTTTTTTGGGTGCCTGCAGCTTCTTTTGCACAGGAATGTTTTACAGCTAATAAAAGGCACCGATTTGGACTGAACAGGACTGAAAATCGCAGAGAACCACTGGTTATAAGTGACATTACCCCACGTTCGGAAGTAAACCTCATCCCATCTGAATAGTGCTTGATCATTTTGGTGCTGCACTGAAACTGTGCTGTTAAGACCATAAGGCAGACGTGTCCAAGTCCTTTTGACTGCTGTCCAGCACAATTGGTGCACTAACAATTCTGTTTTTATCTTTTTTTTTTTCCAGTTCCTTTGTGTTTTGCACATAAATCTTCAGATATTAGAATATATTTAACATGTTGCTGGACTGTGCCAATACATAGCTTAATAAACTACCCATAACTACAGATTTAAAATTGCACTCCGTGTCTGTTTTTGTGCCTAAAGCCTCGTGTAACTGTAAATTTCAGTGTAGTTTATGTAGGAGTGATGTAAATAAAAGCTCTTTGATATTTGAGGCAGGTCGTGTTCATGAAGCAGCCTCATGTATTTGACTGTACTGGTTGCTGTGGTTGTGTTATTCAGCATGCCAGCTGGAAATGCATCAGTGTGCATATTGTAATTGTTTTTGCTCTGGTTTAATAAATTTCGCTTTAGCAGCCTATAAATCACTTATTGTTAAAATAGTGTGACTTTATTTGGTGTAGCTTTAACCTTGTTTAAGCCTGCATTCACATGTGTAGCAGGATATTCTTATAGCAGAGCTTTGTGTTCAGCAGACAATGTTACCAAAAATTGATGTTAGAAGTAAGTAGTACAGTAAAAGTTATCCAAGTGCTTTTTGCTGTG
Organism: Pygocentrus nattereri; assembly: GCF_015220715.1. Lineage (NCBI taxonomy): Eukaryota > Metazoa > Chordata > Actinopteri > Characiformes > Serrasalmidae > Pygocentrus > Pygocentrus nattereri. The sequence goes on from NC_051225.1 coordinate 41,197,365, forward strand.
AAAATGAACTGTTTAGATTAATTGATGCATTAATAACGATGCATAGACCTGTTAGCATTTCTGCAGTTTAGTCTAGTTTTCTCCTTTAATAATAAGATTGAATTTTTGTTGCATTTATTTTGTGTGTAATGAACTTAATAAATCTGAAACTGACGTGGAAACAGTCTTTTCATGTAAATAAATAAATGGATATATCTTAATATACAGTATAATATATTTTACTGTTGCCCTGGGCTCATTCCCACGTTTGAATGCTCTGATAGCACAGTCTCGGTTTTCTGATCGTCATCGGTGGGCGAGTTTACAGTGGGTGTGTAAGGTGGTCTTGTGTGGTCCGTGTGGCAGGAGTACTAGTAAATAAGCTAAACTCATCATGTGTTTAAAGAGCCTTTTACTACATGCATTTCACATGTACATGATTTTCTTGTTTCCTTCTATGATGACCTTAAATCTGCAGCACGGTCAGACGCCACCCTTCACCCACATTTCATTTCCAGTCAATGGCCATTTTGACTGGACGTTAAATCATTGAAGAACATTACATAACTCCTGCACAGTACATGTGTATGTCGGCCCCAGGGACCGGTGTGTTTCTTTCAATATCCATGTTTAACTCTTCGTTTGTACTTCCCGTTCCAGCATTGGCTAAAATTAGCAGAGGTGTTTCACGGTGTGCCGGTGTCGGAGCCTTAGCTGGAAAGGGTACCGGTCACGCCTGCCAACAGCAACTGATAAAATACTACACCGCTGCATCAGAGAGTGGAGAAAACACAGCAGGCTAGCCAGTAAGTCTCATCCTCTGAGCTCCACGCAGCCAGAGTGCTGCCTCAGCAGGCTTACATGGATCACAGTGCATCCAACAATAAAAGAAGCCTTGAGAGTCTTTTGTGTATTGATAGGAAATACAAGCTCTGTCTCCACACGCTGATCTGTTTTACTATGGCGCTGGGCTCCTTCACGCTCTGTAATGTTGCCAAGTGTGTCCTTCTGCTGGTTTTGCGTGGCAAGCCTGACGTGACACTGCGGGTGGATCTGTACTTAAAGGCACATCACCTCAGGGTTCAATCCACCAAAGAGTCTGCAGATGATTAAAAGGTGATGACCCATCATCCTTCAGCTGCTGTTGATGGAGATCACTACCAAACAGTGCTTTAAAAAAGCCCTGGTAGTCGTCATCGGTCATGTAGGTCTGGGTGCAGGTACCTTTTTGAAGTTGACTGTGAAATGGAAAATCATAACACATTCCAGGTGTCTGAGCAAGCGGAGTCTGTTAGCTTGATGGTCAGTGGGGATAATGAGTGAGAGGTGAAACGTGATACGGTTGATATTCTCCCTGCCCACTGGTGCATGGTAATGTGGCCAAAATCAGAAGCGGTCAAGGTGGAGAAGTCATTACACTCTGGTGACGGTAATTTGTAAGTACGATGAATAATGCTTAATATTAACTGCCACAACTGACGAGAATAAAATAGTGTAGATTCAAATTGGCTGTGATTTTGTCCTTTGGTGTTTAGATCAGTAGATTTATATGAGTAATCAAGTAATCTACAGAGTTTTTAACCTCTTCAACTTTGAGACCACCGGTGGCTCCAAACCGCTCTTCATCATGTTCTTCATAACGTTCATATTCCATAAGCTCCATTCAGAAGCTGGGCGTCGTGTGAGGCTGTAGCTCTTCTCTCCAGTCTAATAGACAGTGACGTCATTTTAAACCCTTATAATAAAAGAAGCTGAACTCAGTTTGTTTTTCTACTGAAAGTCGACCCGTTTTTCCCCAAATCTGGGCTCTAAACTATAAACAGACGGCGTCTCTTCAGTGATCTGCTCTGGAAACATTATTTAGCAATATGTTTGGTCACAAAACACATTTTCTGTTCTTTTGAGGTGAACTTTTACAAAAAATAAATGCTAATTTTTAAAATTTTATTTATTTATTTCCTACGTTTACTGAATAATTTGCCTTAAGATTTGGTCACGAAAATTCAGATGGAAAAAAGAAAGTCTACGCTGGAGAATAAGGGGTTAAAAAGGCCAAACAGTAAGAAGGCTTCATTGAAAAGTAAACTCTGTAGACCCTTTCAACAGTTGCAGAGTAATTTAGTGGCGAAGGAAACTTGGATGCAGTTGAAAAGATGAACAGTTGGAGAGACTTGGAGAATTTAAAGTATGTAATCATGAAAACTGCAAACTGTTTATTACTGATTCAAAAAGCAAACAGTGTTTAAGTTTAATTGATTAATCAGGACGGCCCTAAATCTGATACCCAGTAAAATGGAAAGGAACGCGATGGCTTAGTGTATTTGACTGTGCGGTGGAAGAATAGCTGTTTGAGTTGGGTCCAGACTGATATCGGACACCTCTCTGGTGCCCAGTGGTTTGGCTTGGTCCAGAGACATTGCCTGCCCCCTGATCCCTGGTAAGAGGATCCAGGTTAGTGTGTCTTTGTGGGAGCAAGCGTTTGGTTTGACAGAGCAGCTGGCTGAGCTGTAGCACCGTCCTGTCTCTCAGCCTTCCGCTCGGCACCGGGACGTTACAACGCCGTAACCAAGCCGCACTCATGCTCAACACTCTGGATTAACGGTCAATGGACAGAGAAGGTTTATGTGAAGTCTGTTGATGGAGTGGAAAGTTGAACTTGAAGCTCACAGGAGGACCAAAATTATAAGATACTGTAAGGTACAGGTTCATTGCTGCCACTTGCAAGGGGCTTTGTAAGCTAGTTGTGGGGAGACTGCAGCTCCAGACTGTGGAATAGGAGACTAGTGCTCAGGACAGGCTATTCTGGGTTTTCCCGTTACAGCTGTCTCTGGTGGCTTGTTATAGTTGAGTTTAACTACATGCTTTAGGGTAGAGCTTCCCCCAAACGCAGACCCAGGATCACATTACTCCTAACCATGAAAAGAATCATATCTGATGCTAGAAAAGTCAATGACACTGGCTTTTATTTCCATGTTATTGCCAATATGTATGTAATGCCAAAAGATTTTACTGCCTAGAAATATGTATGTTTGTCTTATTGTTTGCTGGTTTGGGGCTTGATGCATTACTTTTAAGAACATAGTAAGTGCACAATAAGTGCAGTAAGAAATATTGTTTAATCACAATTGTTTCCAGCATTCACAGTTTCATATTGCTGCTGTTGGAACAAAGCCTTGTCTCCATTTTTGTCGTTTTTCAGTTTTTGACATTTTGAAAATGCCTGTTGTCCTTTACATTGTGTATAAATTTCATTATGAACAGACCAAAAGAAATGGCACAGATATTCTGGTTCCATTGACACCAGCGATAAAATCCAGTTCTAACGTCGTATAGATATCTGGCTGAAGTCTTGGATTGATATTGGTGGAAAAAAATTAATAGCAGATCTTAATGTCACCAGAATCACTCATTGTGCCACAAAATGTAAAGCGAAGTAAATTAAACCACATTATAACATCAGTAACCACATGACAAGGTGACACTGTATGTTACTTATATAATATAATGTATGTGTATATATATATGGTGTGTGTGTGTGTGTGTGTGTGTGTGTGTGTGTGTGTGTGTCTAAAGCAGGGTTATATGAGTGTTCTGTACACACAGAACCTTCAGTATCCCGTCTGTATTTGTGTATATTAGGGACAAAGTAGCTCATGGTGACCAACATCTCACAAAAAAGCAGCCAGACCAATCGGACTCATTTGAAATATATAATTCAAAATAAAGCTCTTCTTTTAAACACGTCTGGTCCCGTGACAGAGCTGGGACGTCTTCTGACGCGTCTCATGCATCATTTTAATAGGGGAAGAAAATGTGAATATTGTGGGCCGGTGGCAATATGCAGTATTTTGCGTGTTTGAGCGTGTGCCTGTTTGAGCGTGTGCCTGTTTGCGCGTGTGCGTGTTTGAGCGTGTGCGTGTTTGCGCGTTTGAGCGTGTGCGCGTTTGAGCGTGTGCGTGTTTGAGCGTTTGAGCGTGTGCGTGTTTGAGCGTGTGCGCGTTTGAGCGTGTGCGTGTTTGCGTGTTTGAGCGTGTGCGCGTTTGAGCGTGTGCGCGTTTGAGCGTGTGCGTGTTTGCCCGTGCTCATACGTAAACATTTATGAAAACGACTAGATTTGAATGGATCGCCATTATAGAGGAAATATAGCATTTATTCCTATAGGGTTAAAAATGAATACTATACAGACCGTTTGCTGCATTAGCCCAGCATTGCCTGGACACTCTGCTGTTCTGGGGTGCAATAAATACCTCAGATATCAGTTTAAATGTTTAGTAGAATGTAAATTTGTGTCTAATGCTTATATTTCTGTATTTCTAATGTACTATTTTTAAGCAATTCAGTCTGTTTACGTTGGGCAAGACATTTAAGTTGTGGTCATCTCATTGTGACCGAGTGGATATTTTACTTCAGTTTAGCTCCTGTTCGCACCCAGCATTCATCTGTCTGGAGTAATCCCCCCACAAGTGGACAGAGCCGTAAAGCCGTTTGCACCAGGTATTACTGGCTCCGGTGTCTCCGGTGACTGACTGGATCGGATTTCGTGTTGTTGGAATGGTACCGTGCGGATTTACTGTTAGTCTCTCCCTCTGCTTTTACTGATAGACCAGAATATTCCGCCAGTCTTTGTTGGTGTAAAGGCTGTCAAACGTTCAGATCGTATGGATTATCACAGCTTGGGATAGTAGATTAAGAAACAGTTGCTTTATCGCTGCAGAGATGACCCCGTTAATTAGACAGGTGTTGGGGGATACGATGGGACACGTTAGTTAATATAACCAAACTTATTTCAGAGTAAACATTGCTGTGATGTGTGCTTGTTTTAGTCTTTATGCGGCAGAGAGTTCCGCAGCTGGGGTTTGATCTGTCTGACAGGCCTGGTTCACTGTAACGCTCTTCTGAAGAATGATTCTCTGACCGCTGATGTTTTGGCCTGAAGGTGTTTGAGAACTCGGCATTTAGAGTGAACCTTGGAGGAAACCAGGCTTGTACTTTTTCATGTCACAGAAAGCTTGATGAATTATGGTGGGGCCCAAAGAACTTCAGAGTAGGTTTGGAAATGGGATAATTCCCAGCTGCTTCAGTGAAGTTTTAAATAAGCAGGAAAACTGGAGTCCATTCTCTTTTGCATCTTCCTTCAGAGCAAGATACCTGAATATATTCCTTTCTGATGAACACGCCCACTTTCTGTTTACTTCTCTTTCCTTTTTCCTTCATCTGCTTTCTGTCTTATTGTTTTTACAGTGGTCCTGCAGTCCAGACTGAAAGGGTTGCTTTTTATTGGTTTTCCGTTTTGACTGTAATGCTGGGTGATGTATGCCTGAGCTGCTGTCCTGTTACTGATGTCACCATGCAGATGTTGACGTTGTAGCGGTATTGACCGGTAACAGAAGCTTTGTTCATTGCATTCTGTTATTTATATGAAGTATACCCATATGAAATGATTCGTATAGGTGTGAATGAAGAATAGAAACAAGAACGCAGTAACTGTCCTTTTTGGAAATTTCTGTCTCTTTGGAATGAAACAGTTCAGTTTTGTCAACAGTTGAAATTGATCATTTATTTATTTATTTAAATAACTGGTCTTCTCAGCATCCACGAGCCTGTAAGCATGCTTGTTCTACATGTGTCTATGGGTCCACATGCGTGTCGTTAGTCAGCGCCTCTTGATTAGTCTGCAGTCCGTTACCGTGAGTAAATGTACCTACTTCTAGTACTTCATCTTAATTGGGATGCAGAGTGAAGGAGGATGGGAGACATGTTGACATTAATCTCCTGGGTCTTATTAACAATGCTGACACTGAAGTGCTGTATTGTGCACTCAGTCGTTCTGCCACACCCTCTTTCCTGCTTCATGTATGGAAGAACCTGACACTGCCACCATGCAGCTAGCTCCTATTAATAGTGCCAGTCCTTGAAGGCATTTAATTCCATGTAGTCCAATTTCCCCAGTGTCTTTAGCCCCACATCTGTGGACGCAGAAGGGTTCAGAGTCTGATTTTTGCCTTTTGATAATTCTATATTAGGTCATGTGTCTTGTGTTTATGGCAGAGGACAGCTTGCTTGGGATCCTGGCTATAGTCCAGTGGCGGGGGAACCTAGCCTGGAGGCGAATGTAGTCTGTCTGTCTGTCTGTCTGTCTGTCTGTCTGTCTGTCTGTCTGTCTGTCTGTCTGTCTGTCTCTTTTTCTCTCTCTGTCTTTCTCTCTCTCTCTGTCTCTCTCTGCATTTTTTTTTTTTTTTTTAAAGCAACGTCATGAGAGCCCCAGCTGGTTTCTATTACATGTGGACAGCTTAGTGTTAATCAAATGGCTGAAAATATCCTCTTTATTTGTGTGGCATGCTCTGGGTTCACTAATGGGACTAAATGGATACCATGGTCCTAGATTAGCCTGGTCTCGAACTCCTAATGGTTCTGTTTTGTAAGGGGTGTGGTTTGACCTATAGCTTATCTGTGTTTGCCTCTACACCATGTTTGTGGTTTTGAAACCATAACTGTGGCAAAACACATCTGTTCTCCTGCACAAGTCCTCAGACGTCATCTCTCACTGTGAGCTTTTTGTTTTTGCTGTATCATCTCAATGAATCATTTTGGACCAGAGCACCAATAAGGCATTGAAGCCATTTAGGAAAAGTTCTCCTTGTACAAACTTTGGGCTTAACTGCTACTTTTGAGGATCAAGCTGAGTGTGGAAATAAAGGCTAGAGCTGGTGATGTAATGTTATTTGACTAAACATAAGTGCCGAATTACATGACAGTTCAACAGCATTACCCAACACAGTTTACAGATCAACAACAGAACAATGACAAGAAAGGATCTTTGATCTAGTAATAATAAACTTTGATTAAATAGCTTCTTTCATACATAAAAATGCAGCACAAAGTGCATCACAATTAAAGAAAAGCCAACATTCTCCAATTTTGTTTAATAAAAGTGGTAATAACAAATCAATAAAGACAATGCAGTGAATAAAATAAGATTTCATATCAACAATGTTAAGCTTGGTAAAGATAGAATGCTGCTTCATCCTGGGAACCTTGAATAAAGCAGCACTTGAGCTTAAATCAAGATTTATAAAACGTTCTGTAACAGGCATCCAGAGGTGTGTGTTGGTGCTAACCAGTAAAAGAGTTTAAAATCAGTTCTAAATGCGACAGGCAGCCAATTTAATTTAAGCTAAAGCCGGTGTTGTTCTCTCTATTTCGTGTGAGTTAGTAAGTTGAATCTGTGAATTGTGGTTTTAAGTAACCCAGAACACAATGCATTAAAGTAGTCTAGTCATAAAAACAAAAACACGGATCCCCCTCTCGCCGTCCTGCAGATCCAGAAGAGGTCTCAGTCTTGTTCTCTCTTAAATGGAAAAGTATAAAATCAGTGTGACAATTTAAGGTGGATCCTAAAATTACACCAAGATTTCTAATTTCATGTTTTGACTGTGGAGCCAAACTTCCAAACTTATTTGAGACCTTTGTTCTCTCTGCTTTCTTACCAATTATGAGACGTTTCTTCTTTATTAAATATATATTATTCATCCAGTTAATGATACTGGATAAACAAGTTGTTAGTTAAAGCACTCGGATCATTTGGCTCCACAAAAATGTATAATTGTGTGTTATAGCTGTGATAATTGTCTCCACGCTTTTTAATAATGTGACCTAATGGAAGCATGTGCAAAGAAAAAAAAGGGTTTGGTGAATGCAAGAAGACTTTGTGTCACCTGTGTGTTGGGTGGAGGAGTTATAATGCTGTGGGGTTGTTTTTCAGGGGTTGGCCTAAGACCCTCTTAATTCCAGTGAAGGAAAATCTTACTGCTTCCAAGTTTGTGGAAGAACTTTGAGGTCCTTGTCTGTTCCAGGATGACTGAGCCCCAGTGCTCAAAGCAAGGTCCATAAAGGTGTAGATGGGTGAGTTCGGTGTGGAAGAACTTGACTGGTCCACTGAGATCCCTGACCTTATCCCAGTTGAACACCTTTGGGAAGAGCTAGAACAGAGATTGAGCGAGGCCCTCTCGTCTGACCTCCCAAATGATTTTCTGCATTAATGGGCCACAATCTTGTAGAAAGCTTCCCAGGAGAGTGGAACCTGTTATAGCTGCAAAGGAGGGACCAACTCCACAACAATGCCTGTGGATTTAGAATGGGATGTCATAAAATCTCCTGTAAGGTGCAAAGTGTAGGTGTCTCAATATTTTTGTCCATATAGTGTGTATGTGTGTTTTTTATATATATATATATATAATGAAGAAGTTCTTGAAAGTTATACTCTTTCTTCATGCTTGGGGTGTATGCTGTATTGTGGTGTATAAGTATTACAGATTGTGTTTTTTTTTGTTTGTTTTTTTTTCCCTGCTGCTTCTTTCAATTTTAACAAAAAACCCTCTTAATTGTTTTATTTCTTTTTTTTTTTTTCTTTTCACCCTCCACTTTGGCCAGTTTTTTGCCATTTTAGGTGGCAAAGTTTCGGTGACTGAATTTCCGGTGTATCTAGTTTTAAATGACACAAAAATAACGGTCTTTATAAAGAATTGAGTCAATTTACTGATTAAAAAAATATGTATATTATTTTGACTTGGTTTTTCGACTTGGTGATTTCTTAAGGTGCAGAAATGGCATTTTAACTGACAATCAGGGGTTGTTTTTAAGGTCGTCCACACAGTAATACTGAAGAGACCGAGAGCTGGATGATGAATTGCAGTGCTGAGGTAGAACGTGGAATTTTTGGCATGGTAATGACCTTGGATATTTTTGTGCCCCCAGCCTCCCCAGTGATTCTTAAAATGGCACTTAGTGTGTCTGTATGAGTAAGAAAATGATTGTACTGTCCTTTTATGGTTTGTCATTCAGGGAACCTCATCTTGAATAATATAATATAATATCGCAAACTTGTCGAGTGAATTAAATTTAAACTAGAGCCAAGCTGCTGTTCTTTCCATCCAACTCTTGGCAGTGGCTTTAAAATCACAGGGACTGAACAACTAGTAGCTTGCAGCATAAAAGATCTGGTTAACATGGCAGGTAGCTGCGTTTGAGTTTTTGCTTTCTGTCACTGATTGCTGAAGAATAGAGAAGAGTGGCTAACTGCTAACGGCCTAATATACATACATACACACACACACACACACACACACACACACACACACACACACACACACACACACCACAAAGCACATTTGATTCTGTCTTTCACTCCAAGGCCGGCCTCTTGATATGCTCTCAGACTACTCTAGATGCTGTTTGAGCATCAATTACTGAAACGTGGCCGATGCTGCGGTGGGTCCTGCCTGTAGCTAACTAACTACCCTAGCGTTAGTGTGGTCCAGCAGGGTACCATCTCAAACATGGCGTGCATTCTGAGGGAAAACCTCTAAAAAGCAATGGGCTGTCTGCAGAATCTCTGTGGAGGTGCAGGGTATCCTGTGCTGTCTGCAGACTACAGAAAGGTTGACACAATCGATTTCTTGAGTTTACCTTAAAAAGCTGAAGAGGCCTGAAGTGGCCTGTAGACGGTGAAATGTACTGATAAGTAAAAGCAGAGAGGTTATAAATGACCTTGGTAGAAGCGTGTCTATTGTGAGGATCCCTACACTAACTGGGAAAGTGTGATTAACCTTTAATTACCTGATTGAAGAAAAATTACATGCTTATCATTTAATGCTCTGAATTTACCAGATTTGTCTATTTGTTTATTGAACTTCAGTTGTTACCCATGGTGAGATGTATACCTTCAACAGATTATCTGTAGATTATCTAATCTGAGCTGATAGGTGATGCACAAACGGGCAATCCTGGAATCAAAAGAACATTTTTTTTTTTTTTTTTTTTTAATTTAGATTTTTAAATAAAATAATTAAAATAATGTGTTGGGGCACATGTCCCATCCAGCCCATAAACATGCACATTGGCACGTTGTCAACATGGAATAAACCCAGACTTTAGCCTAGACATTTTAAATGCTTAACCAATGGAAATTCTATGGTGGCATGAAGACGACTTCGTGACTTTAATAAGGAGTGTGTTCAGCAGCTACAAGACAACAGACTCTAAAAAGCTGTCCCTACTACTAGTAACTCAATAAACATCAAAAGACTACATTTATAGTGGTTTTGCCTTTTCTGCTTTCCTGGTATTGCATCCAATCCAGTTCTTCCTAAAGTCGTGGCAGGCCTATATCGTGATCTCATGTCGGCATTGTGATGTCCGGCAGCTTTACCAAACATCGCGTTGTACGTCAGTGTCGCGCAGCCCTGCTCCTGACGCACCTGATCCACCTATTCAGCCTTTAGCATTAACATGCCTTTGCTGAATTGTTATGGGTGTGTAATAGTGGACGTGGAACACTCGATGTACTTAGCACAATTTGCAATATGTGTCCCCAAGATCCTTACAGGTTTAACACTGTCAGTGAAACTCTACTAATTATAGCAATTATGCACAGCTTGGCTCCACCTCGAATCAAAAACAGCTGATTCAAATAATGACGGCCTTCAGGAGCATCTGAATGAGAGGTGTGTTGGATCGGATCTCTCCAGAGTGGTAGATCTCTAGGACCATAATTGAGCACCCATGGTTTATATTAACTCAAACTCAATGGAAAATAAGAAAAATCAAACCAAAAATTGATGATGGGGTCGTTTTGTGCTGCCCTTGGGTGCAGCAATGAATTTTATGGAGTAAATAAACAAAGAAAGATTGTCCACATTCGTTCCTTGCCTCTTAAGCAGCAAGCGGGTCTGTGTCGTTGGATAGTTTTCCAGTTCACACCTCTGCCTTCACTTAACTTCTCCTGCCTTGTTGGAGAAGCAGTCGGTGTTAAAAAGCTCTCTGCCCCTTTCGCTTGGGCCTTCACTCCTTTGCAGTGCCCCATGTTTCAGCAGCTCACATGCTTTTCATTCTGAACATTTTGTCATCAATGACACAAGCTGGCAGATTTAGTTCTGGCATTGCTCTGTGAGTGATTCATATGGACTAAACTGACAACTGTTACAGTCGGTCAGAGATGCTACACAAAGAAAAATCAAACGTGGAATCTTAAGTGCAAATGTTTTCACAAGAATAACGTCGCTTTATTTTTCACTCCCTCACTAAATGTCTCTCAGGGCAGAGAGAGCATCATGTCTTTCCAAGAGCTGTTGAAGCTCTTCTAGGTGTGCCGCTCTTTAGTCTAGCCACCAACCCTAAGGAAAAGTGGATTTAGACTAGAGATTCGGACATAATGCATTGATGGGCACGACCACACCTGGAACTCCCAGCCTTTAGTGAGAGGTATGATGGAGTTTTGCCACTGGCAAAGAGTGCAGCCCATTTCTGGAGATCTGTGATGCCATGAGTATGAAGATTCTGAGAGAGAAGGGTTTGACATGTCAACCATAAGGTAAATGTGGTGTGGACAACACACAAGGACGCTGTGCTGGCTTCAGCGTTTGATGAATCACTGGTTGTCTGTGGAGATTGCAGATATGTCTTCCCTGGCAACAGTGCAACGTTTTGGAATTTATTTCCATGTCAAACTTGGCACAGGAGGCTGTCCAAGTCACAGAAGCGAATAACAGCTACTTGCTGGAGGTTTAAGGTTGGAAGAAATTGAAGCTTGCGGAGTGTGCTGTGCCAATATCTGTGACTGCCCTTTATTTCTGCAGCAAAAACACCCAAACATACGGCATAAATATGACCCGTGACACTTTGTCAACATCTCAGGCATTGTGTTTGAAAACGTGTTTGATTGTAAGAAACACCATGAACACCAGCACTGCTAAGGTTCTCAACATCATGTGATCACACCAAGAAAGGTGGACAAGGACTAAATCTTAAAGGACATTGTCCATCCTGTGTCTGGTGTGATCTGCAGGTACAAGTGTGTGTCCCTCCATGCGGCCCTGTAACAGCTCAAAACTGAGGCTCAGCACAAAGATGTTTTAAAACCTGACACGGCTCGCTCAGGGGTGAGACATCTGAGCAGATTTGCACCTTCACTGCCCCAGGAAACACACTGAAAAAGAGAAGATGAAGATGAAAAATATCAGCATGGCACCTGAGATGCAGTACTAGATGTGGAAATTACTACAAAAATGAAAGGAATTTGACTCAAACAATCTGCACAGATCTGTAAAGTTTATTAAATGCAAATTTCACTCCAAACATAGAATTCAAAGCCATGGTATTCTGGTGGTGGGAGGTCACCACAGAAGCTGCCATAGGGATCCTGTTCCTGCTGCATAGGTTGTCCTCTGGCCCAAAAGGTAAACTGTCTATGCATTTAACCTGAACAGACTGAAAACGTAGCCGGCCTGTCTCTCTTTTGTTGTCATGTAGCAGGAAAGATGTGCACCATTAACCACTAACCATGTCTGTAACATTATGGCACCTTAAACTAAAGCTTTCCAGTCTTAGGCTTTGTAATCTAGCTTCAGAGATTCATTTCACCAGTGTTTATTATTATTATTATTATTATTATTATTATTATTATTATTATTATTATTATTATTATTATTATTATCCACAGAATGTGGCCCCACCATTTTTATTATTGTGTAACTAGCAGGCCTTTTATCAGCCAGACTGCGACTGAAGGTATTATGGTCAACCTAAATTATTGACTTGTGCTGCTCTGCTCAAACATTGCTCTGTCCTCTTCAGTGGCTCACTGGGTTTCTTTGAATGTCCTCAGAACACCTTTCAGCTTCATCTTCTGCCATAATTTGACTGAAGCACTTTCTTTGAACAAGCAAGTTTCTCTCTGTGTAACCTACCATGATGGCTGTCCTCTCGGGTTGACGCAGTGGCGGTGTGGTGGAGAGCCAGTTAGTGCACAAAATCTCGTAATTTAACATGTATAATATATTCATATAACATATATATAATATATAATGCATTCTATATAAAACTTGTCAGAATTAGGGAGCTTCATGTCAATTGTAAAGCAGGGAAAACACTAATTTGTGGATGGCGGAGTGCCTCCAGGACCAGTGTTGGGAACCACTGATTTCAGAGGAAGCATGTATGTCTCCAGTGTTTTCTACATGTCATGAAAGAGTTTTTCCTTATCCAGTTATCTTAAGGTGAAACAACAGCGTGATGCATCAAAAATAAAAGCAGCATCTGTTCTGACGAAAAGGCACGATGCATCATTCTCTGTCACTCATGGATGGCGAACACCGTTTCCATTGCAGCGGTCATTTCTTGCTGTAGTTGCTGTACAGTACCTTTGTGTAAATAAGGAATTGCAGCATGCCAAGCTTTTAGTGGGGTCTTCTTGGAATGGCCATCATTAAAATGGCCAGTGTTCGTTTTTAGTTAATGATTTGTGGACGCCAGGTGCTGGGAGGTATTGTTGCCTACCTGTCCTTCGGCCACAGAGGCATTGTGGGAATGTCGTGTCTTGACAGTGTTGACATGGGGCCAGTAGAGCTGGGCTGGAGCAGTCATTTGAACTTCTCCGCCCACACATGCCGGGCATGCCAACCGTACCACAGACCACCGTGCCCACTGATCAAAAGGTTTCCTGTCCATTGTACTCAACTGTGTGTGTGTGTGTGTGTGAGAAACACAGACTGACGTGTCGTTTTGCTTTGGTTTGTTAAATCCCGTTATTTCCTGTGTAAACATATTTACACTTGCCGTGATCTCCTCAGTGTCTGTCTGTGTGGATGTTGTGAGCGGTGCTGGAGTGAGTTTGCAGAGCACCGTCCGCCTCCCCATTCATTTAGTTTCTAGAAAGAGATGAGATGTTCAAATATGTGCATTCCCTCAAACTGCCCGGACTGATCGTGGATGTGGCTCGTCTAATTTCATTCTGGATGTGGTTTTCTTTCTGCAGTTTTTTTGATGTGGAGTAAGTGACGTTGACTTTTTGACCTCTTTAGTGGCTTGGGAAGCAGCTGCACCACAGATGTTCTCTGTACTCTTAGTTCTCAGAAAGCCACATGGAAGAGGCAATTAACTACACACATGCACACAACTCAAACTCCAGCAGTCTTTTGGCTTTAAGTAATCTCATAATGTTTAGAATAAAATTGAGTGAAACGTAATGGCAACCCGGAAACTGTAAAAGACAAGTTTCTACTTCAGATCTGAACTACTTGAGACGTATCTGGAGAGAGGAATAAGCCAGTTTGTTCCATTTTAGCCAACACGATCATTAATAGATTAAACTGGGCTAATTACCTTACTGCTCCATTAATACATTAGCAAAGGGTCCAAAGCATTTGGAGGTGCGCGCACATGCGTGTGTGTGTGTGTGTGTGTGTACTTTTTCCAGCTGCCCATCTTCTTTGTTCTGCCACTTTTTTGTTGTTTTATATTCATCGCTAACATTGAAGAGTGCTGAATCCAAAAAAGGAGGTTAAAGCTCAGTTCAGACATCACAGTGTAATTCACTAAATATTTATTAAGCTGTCAGATTAAGCTCGGTTTATTTGGCCTTCCTCAGCTTTAGCTCATAGCTTTCAAGCCAATAGCCCACTAAATAGTGCCAATTATACAAACCACCCACTCGTGATGTCACTAAGACGCCAGCGTCTGCCATCTGATTAGGCAGTCCAAGGTAGGGCAGTTCGTTAGACTGTAATGCTGTGTTTCTGGCACTGCGTGTATGAGGTCCTTTTACTTGTTCTGTCATTGCAGCTCTTGGCGAATCTCGTAAGGGATCTCGTATCGCACTAACCATAAAAATGGGATTTACTGTGCAGCCCTAATGTTGACCAAGTCTGCTTGTTGGTACTTTTTTAAGCCTGCTTTTATTGTAGTCATTTAAAAAGCATCCTACAGAGACGTGTCATGACTTGCTAGATGTTGTTTGTGATATTCTACAGTATTTTGCACGATATTAAACTGTTGATGTAACATGGTTAATTATCACCTGTGTTGTGCTTTATTATTTGAATTGTGATGCCATCATTTATCCAAACATCCACACAATACTGTGTGTGAGTGTGAGTGTGAGTGTGAGTGTGAGTGTGAGTGTGTGTGTGTGTGTGTGTGTGTGTGTGTGTGTGTGAATTTATTAATCAATTTATTGAAGAAAAAAGAAATTGGAATAATTTCCACATCAGCCATGATGACTAGTTCTGTTTTTCCTTCAACAGCTGTCAAGACCTGCTGGTGTCCAGGGCTGTTAAAGCCTCAGCCATAAAGTAGAATTATGCATCCTTTCATCTTTTTACCTTTCATTTATCCACAAATACTTTGTCCGGTTTGATGCTAGCCTGAAATCTGAACTAACAAAGTCTGCTGTGTGTAGCTGCAGATCTACATGCACCGATCTCCTTGTCACCATAGTAACTTCAAATGACAAAATTGAGCTAAATTGGCGGTTCTGGAGCCGGTCAGCAGGGAAGCTGTAACGGTGGGGAGACGGACAAGCCTGTGGCTGCAGACTGTGCTCAGCTGGTGGCTCTCTGATGAATAGCTTCCTGCAGGATCCAGTTGAAGTGGCAGTAAACCCAGATGTGCTGATTAGTTTTTGTGTGCTTGAGTTTGTGGTCATATTAGGCAGGAGAAGTGAGCTGGGCAGGTCTTAGTAACCGCCTGTTGGTTGTCCAGCTGTGATCAGGATGTGGAAACGTGCGTAATTTGTGGCTTTTGTTTGCTTGTGGTGAGTGGCAGTGTCCCAAATGTGCCATTAAGCGTATACACAAGATTTTGGATGGAGAGCTTTTAAATGGACCATGAGTGATTGGTTGGGTTCTTGTTCTGCCTCAGGCTGGAGTCGAGTGATGAGAGCAGAGATCTCAGCAGGTTCCATGTTTGGCCGCTGATAATATCTCGTTTTCCTTAGTTCATGTGAAAATGAACACAGATGACAGATTGGATGTGGTCTGTTCCTCGTGTGTGCTGCATAAGGTCTACTCTGTCCTTCTCCACTAAACTGGACGTCTCTGTGGTGGTGTTCCTGCCAGAGCTGCTGTTTCTTGATGGGTGAATCTTTTAAATTGAACTGTGCTTTGTTCTGGTTTATGAGCTGATATGCTCAGTTAATTTTTACTCTGTAATGTTATTAAAAATTAAAGTAAAAGTATTTCACTGAAATGAACTTAAGTAAGAGTAAAAGCACTGTGATTTTAATTCTACCCCAAAAAGTACCATTACAGGGAAACTGCACTCAGTTACACTAATGAGAGTA
>NC_051225.1:41223457-41225957 GCF_015220715.1 Pygocentrus nattereri
TTTTCCATCTAGTTTCATTTCTCCATCCTTTTGTCTGCATGTTGCCCGTCTACCTTCTTATGTAAGCTTTCATCATCGGAGAAGAATTCAGCCAGCAGAATTCCTTTCTATCCCTTCGTGGCCGTTTTCTTTTCCCCTTTCTTTTTCCTTCTGAGGGGTCCGATCACTGAAGGCGACGGTTTTGATTAAAAGCACATTTCTGTTTAAGGGTTAGGGTTATTGTTTAATGTTTGTTTAAATGAATTAAAATAGCTGCTGTAAATGGGAATGTGAGGTGAATTTGTGCAAATACATGAATACCAATCACACCAAGTTCACTTTAGTTGTAGATTTCTGTATAAATAGCTCCTAAAATGTAACCCGTTCTCCATCTGAGTCGTAAATATAGTTGTGCTCAGATGGGAATGGTTTTGTAAGGGAAGGTGGTGTTTAGTAATTATTACTGGTGTTTCTCAGTGATTTTAGTCCTGCCCAAATCCACCGTGGCAGTAATTCTTATGGACTGCACACTTCCAGTTCAATAAAGACTCTAGTTTGTTTTTATCTACTATAAAATGAACTGTAGATGTAATGATTGAAGCTTTTATTAATGTTGGTAAATATTCTGTCATATCTTGTGGAAAAAGTGTTGTTACAGATTTTAAGTATGGAGGCACTCAAAAGCATTTACTTTCTCTGTGGCTGATCGGTCTGTCTGGCTTTTGACCGGACTCTGAACGCCAACACAAAATTCCAGACGCCTTGTGGTAAAATTACATTTACCTCCTTATTTATGTCGGAATATTACTTTGGTCCTATAATCTTATTTGTCACACAACACAGCGTTTTGCATTGCCGTCGTTTCCTCTGAGAAATGGTTGAAGTCCTGTCAGGTCAGAATCAGACGAATGAAAGAAATTTGCAACTTCTTTTTTTTTTTTTTGAATAGAAGCTGCTGCTCTCTCTAGTAGAGATATCAGAGCACAGTAGAGTCCTGAAACGAGTGACAGAACCCTGGCCTAGCCCTTACAGTATGTCTGACAGCCTGTGTTCGAGTCTACCAACGAAACCCTTAACAGGAATTGTTCATGCTTCATAGGAAGCCGCTGCTCACAGAGTAGAAGAAAAAGCTGTGAGAAATGTATCTGAAAGTCATTTAAGGACCAGCTTCATGTTTTACAGCACAAACCTTGACCATGTCGGTAAGAACACACAGCACTGTATTTGGAGATAAAAGCACTGAATGCTGACACTAAAACCTCTTCCTAGATCAGAAGCGTGGTGCTGTGGCGCTGCTTTGTTACCTCAGGGCCATGATAGCTTACGGTCATTAATAGACCAAAGAATTCCAAGTTGCGTTCTGTACTTTAGACTGACCAAGTCGGACGCCTGTCCTTAGTCCCATTGAAATGCTGTGGTGTGGTCTGAAGCAGGCTGTTCGAGAAGGACATCCTGAACATATCAGTGAAACTGTTCACTTACAGAGACGCCAAAATTCATCCAGTTGGTTGGAACAGAAATGTGGTTTAGGTCGTTGGCAATGAAGGAGGTTCCACTAGTTATTATATTTCAGCTTAGTATAATCAGAATTTACTGTATTGATTGATTTTGCTCAGTAAAGACATGGTGCTTATGTTGTGTATAATAACCTAAATAAGTCTTTAGATGTTCGGCTTGGATGGAGATCAGATGACATTTCAGAATTCATTCATGCAGAAATGCACATGATTCCAAATGGTTTGCAAACTTGTAACTGCAAAGTTATGTTGTTGCAAATGTTGGTAACTAAAATAAAATATGTAATGAATTTAATTATACTTATATACATATTAATTAATTTTAATAAATACATTTAATAAATTTTAAGAATTGTTGGTCACGCAATTCTGGAGCAATATGCAGTATCCAAATGTTACTCCTCAAGAAACGAGTAGAAAACGTGATCTTTCATTAATAAATGAGAATTAATAACATACCAGCAGAGCATGTGAAGCAGTCAGTATAATTACTACCAAATTACACAAAGCGTGGTTGATTATTATGATGTGTAGTTGCTCTATGTTTCTGTGCAAACTGCAGTTATCTGAAATGTTTCTAGCATCCTCTAATAGTAAAAAAATGCTTGGTCTCCAAATATTTTGGCTAACAGGACAACAGACCACCTGAGTTTTAACAATGATGCTATAAAAACACACGTTTAAAAACTTTGAGATTTAATGTCTGGCAAGTTCTCTTTTCTTCTGTGTTGTGGCTTCGTTCCTTAAGGTACATCTCCATTGGTAAATACTCTCTGTTCCCTAACAAATCCATGTTTTCAGGCACATCTGTGGCGGTAGGGAAAGGTTGAGCTTTGAGTGGCTCTCCCTCTCCAAAAAGCATCAAAGTGCACAGCTAAGCCCGTCTTCTGTATCTACTGAAAGGTCATACGTTATGAAGGAAAGTGGAGGAAGCGGGGATGAAAGTGGAATGTGGGTATTGGATCTGAAAAGGAGCTGGAGGTTTTAGGCCAAATATCACTTGA
>NC_051225.1:41233457-41313457 GCF_015220715.1 Pygocentrus nattereri
TATTCCAGGTGGTTTCTTTTAGGCACTAATAAAGAAGCAAATGATGACTTGGAGTATATGTTTGTGTATTATTGTCTGCTCTGTTCTTCAGCCTCGGCAGACAGTGTTGACTGCTGCTGGCAGTATTGGTCAAGCAAGTGGTGACCTTCTCCGGCAGATTGGAGAGAATGAAACTGATGAGAGGTTTCAGGTATTTCTGTTCTTGTAATCTTTGGCTTTGTGTTTTGCGTGTTTTGCGTGTGTTTGTGTAGATAACTTTCACCTGGTGTGTGCTTGTTCCAGGATGTTCTGATGAATCTGGCTAAGGCTGTAGCTAATGCAGCAGCCATGATGGTCCTAAAGGCTAAGAATGTAGCCCAGGTGTCCGAGGATACAGTCCTGCAGAACAGGGTCATTGCAGCGGCAACCCAGTGTGCCCTCTCCACCTCACAGCTAGTGGCCTGTGCTAAGGTCGGTTTACTCCCAAATATAGCTTTTCTTCTTCAGTCATAGACGTGTCAGGATGCTTTGATGTGAAATGGTTTATTGTAGAGACTGAGATTTCTTTACGGTGGTCATGATGATGGGAAATAGGTCAAGATGTAAGTGCATATATAGCCATTTTATTTACCACTGGTGAACCTGCAGTATTGAGTTTTTATATGTATGAAGTTAATAAAGGAAAAATAGCAGCAAATCTGGAAAAAGGTCTTCTCTCAGGACTATTTAGCCTTCACACGCATTGCATGTATTTAATGCTTTTAATAACCTTGAGTCCAAACGTTTATTGCAAAACTATTCGTGTAATAACTTTCTGTGTCGTAGCTTTTAGAACCATTAAAATCTCCAGAGGTTTCTATCACTAGGATTGTGAACCATTCTGTTTTGGTGGGTTTCTCCAGAACGGAGGTGTTTTTAAAATTCAAAACGATCTGAATTACTTTACCATCTTAACCATTCAGTTACGCTTAAATTTAAATAAAATCTGCAGAATTTTCCTTGAACTACTTGAGGCAAGTATGACCATGTAGGTGTGCAGTGTACATGAGTCCTGTGGCTACAAACCTTCATTTGCTAGTTTGTCTTCTGGATCCAGTGCAAATCTCGTCTTCGCTGATTGACCTTTGGGGTTATGACCGCAGAACCGTAGCTTTATCTTTTTCAAACCTTAAAGTAAAAATGTATTTTTCTGTATCAAATCATGTTGTTCAAATGAACTGCTGCTGTTTTTGGATCGCGTTGTAATCGCGTCCTATTTTTGTGTGTCAGGTGGTGAGCCCCACTATCAGCTCCCCTGTGTGTCAGGAGCAGCTGATTGAGGCAGGCAAGCTGGTGGACCGCTCGGTGGAAGGCTGTGTGAAGGCCTGCCTCTCTGCCACTGATGATGGAGAGCTGTTGAAGGCGGTTAGTGCTGCCGCTAGCGTGGTCACTCAGGCTCTGGCAGACCTCCTCACACACGTGCGAAATTATGCTTCGCGTGGTGAGCCAATTGGCCGATACGACCAGGCCACAGATGCCATCATGACTGTAACAGAAAGCATCTTCACTTCAATGGGAGATGCTGGTGAGGGAGCTGCACACACACATACGTCTGTTCTGTATATTTGTTGTTCCGTTAAACCTGGAGATACGATGCTGTGCAGAGCCATAGAACACCTTTTTATTCCATTTCTAGTCAAAATTACACTTTTCTTTTCAGAAACATACACACTAGCCTTTTAAGTATAATTCCAAATCTATAATTTCAAAGTATTTAAGTTGTCCACCCTGACGCTTAATTTCCCCATTTGAGACCCAAGGAGTTACAGCTCTACACATTAGCTGCCTTGCAAATGTTTTTATATGCATGTAAATGGAAAAGGGGGAGATTTCTGATTTGATATGATCCACTTGAATAAGATGGGCAAAGTCAAAGGATGAGAAGAATAAAAAACAACTAACTTATAACACTGACCTTCGGAGTTCTAGTCTAGAAGTATGGAAAAATATTCCCGCAGATATATTTGAAAAAAATGGGAGGCAAAATGTGGACACTCTAAATACTGGAATGATTTCTATCATATTAAGTTGTTGAGGTTTCTGTGTAATATTCCTGTTGAATTTATGTTTAACATTCAGCTTTTTTCTGTCACTGAAAAAAGAGTAACTTGGACTTGATGGGCACTTTAATTGAAAACGAATCGATTATTAAGGTGCTCTCTGGCACACTGTCCGCTCAGGTGAGATGGTGAAGCAGGCACGCTTGCTGGCTCAGGCCACGTCTGATCTAGTCAATGCGATGAGGTCCGATGCAGAGGCAGAGATCAATGTGGACAACTCGAAGAAGCTCCTTGCTGCTGCCAAGCTGCTTGCTGATGCCACTGCTCGCATGGTGGAAGCTGCAAAGGTATGAAAGACACACAGTAACTTTATTTAGTAGATAAATAAACCTGACTACAAGGATCGAGATGAAAGAATTTATTGTTAAGAGATTATACTTTATACTTTAAAGCGGCATTAAGCAAGAATTGGGATTTTTTTGCCCCTGCAGTTGCAAAGTGTATTTCACTTTTACGCCACTGTTGTAAAGAGAAATAGCAACTTGTGCGCACCTTTACTGACAGCAGTACACGTGCATTTGTCTATGAATTGAAGGACACAGAATCCAAATCCCCTTCACATACACATGAGCCATGCATGCATATGGACACTACAGATTACAGATTACACTCACAATTTCTATTATTTACACACAAACACTCAAAATCACGTAATGTAATGTCTATAAGCCTGTGTGAGGTGCGTGTACGTGGTAGTTGGGTTCTGCTGGTAAGATGGGATTCAGCACAACATCGAGAAAAGAAAGGACCCTGTCAATTTACAAGGTAGAGTAATGAGACAGGATTTTACTATGGGAAGTTCCACATTTTCAACTGGTATGAGACGGAGAAAGACTGAGCAGCCTCAGACGGCACTGAAGATAGAGGACATCTGGCATCTGGGAACACTTCAGAACTCTGTGAGACGGGGGTTCACGCTGATAACGTTACAGCCTATGTTGCATTTCGTGATGGATAACAGGGATTATATACGTCGCTATCGCGTTTTCGTTGTTGTCTCATAAACGAGTAAAGGCCAGTCTGAGTGTACTGTTGTCCAGGCTCTTGCTCAGTCACCCTCTCTCTTTCTCTTCCTCCCTTCCTCTGACAGTGTCTTCTTCAGACTCTTTGTCGCCTCTGCCGTGATATGCATGCTGGGAGTACCGAGTTAGCTTCTTATATCTAGCTGAAGCCGTAGTTGTTGGTTGGTGTGGTGTGATGCTGTGAAGCGTCACACCGTTCTTGCGAGAGGTTTCGTTCCCGCTCCTCTGAAGTTATTTAGCAGGAGCTCTGGGCCCTCAGTGGCAATGACAGAGACATCAGTGTATTTTAAACTATAGCAAATAGAAATTTAGAAGTACAACCCCAATTCCAGTGAAGTTGGGACGTTGTATAAAACATAAATAAAAACAGAAAACGATGATCTGCAAATCCTTTTCAACCTATATTAAACTGAATACACTACAAAGACGAGATATTTAATGTTCAAACGGATAAACTTTGTTTTTTGTAAATATTCACTCATTTTGAATTTGATGCCTGCAACACGTTCCAGAGAAGTTGGGACAGGGGCGTGTTTCCCACTGTGTTACATCACCTTTCCTTTAACACTCAATAAGCGTTTGGGAACTGAGGACACTGATTGTTGGAGCTTTGTAGGTGGAATTCTTTCCCATTCCTGCTTGATGTCCAGCTTCAGCTGCTCAGCAGTCCGGGGGGCTCCGCTGTCGTATTTTGAGCTTCATAATGCGCCACACATTTTCAATGGGAGACGGTCTGGACTGCAGGCAGGCCAGTCTAGTACCCGCACTCTTTTACTACGAAGCCACGCTGTTGTAACACGTGCAGAATGTGGCTCGGCATCGTCTTGCTGAAATAAGCAGGACGTCCCTGAAAAAGACGCTGCTTGGATGGCAGCAGATGTTGCTCCAAAACCTGCATGTACCTTTCAGCATTAATGGGGCCTTCACAGATGTGCAGGTTACCCCTGCCATGGGCACTAACACCCCCCCCCCCCCCCCCCCCCCCACACACCATCAGAGATGCTGGCTTTTGAACTTTGTGCTGAAAACAATCCGGACAGTCCTTTTCCTCTTTGGCCCGGAGGACACGACGTCCATGATTTCCAGAAACAGTGTGAAATGTGGACGCGTCAGACCACAGGACACTTTTCCACTCTGCGTCAGTCCATCTCAGATGAGCTCGGCCCAGAGAAGCCGGCGGCGTTTCTGGGTGGTGTTGATATGTGGCTTTGCTTTGAAAGGGATGAAATCCCTAAATTCCCTGCAGTTGCACGTTGAGAAACGTTGATCTTAAACTGTTTGACTATTTGCTCACGCAGTTGTTCACTAAGTGGTGAACCTCGCCCGTCCTTGCTTGTGAACGACTGAGCCTTTCAGGGATGCTCCCTTTATACCCAATCATGACACTCACCTGTTTCCAGTTAACCAGTTCACCTGTGGAATGTTCCAAACAGGTGCTTTTGAGCGTTCCTCAACTTTCCCAGTCTTTTGGTGCCCCTGTCCCAACTTCTTTGGAACGTGTTGCAGGCATCAAATTCAAAATGAGCGAATATTAACAATAAAGTTTATTCCTTTGAACATTAAATATCTCGTCTTTGTAGTGTATTCAGTTAAATATGGGTTGAAAAGGATTTGCAGATCATCATCGTATTCTGTTTTTATTTGACTTCACTGGAATTGGGTTTGTAAATAGAAATTGTTCATTGCAAAAAGTTGCATATTGTAAGTTAGTGCAGGTTATAAAAGAGTGACTGATGTACTCAAACACACGTTAATACAGGTAGATAAAAAGAAAAGATGGTTTAGTAGGACAATTTGCAGATCCTGAGCACTTAACCACAGACCTTCTGTTGAACGATCCCCTGAAACCTTATTGTGTGTAATTCAGGGAGCAGCTGCTTATCCTGAGAATGAGGATCAGCAGCAGAAGCTGCGTGAGGCCGCAGAGGGGCTGCGCGTAGCCACCAATGCAGCCGCCCAGAATGCCATCAAGAAGAAACTCATTACCAAGCTAGAGGTCAGTATTGGGCTGAGAAACTAAATTCCTGAACTAGCACCAGGTGGGGGACTTCATAAACCGTGTGTGACTGGCAGTGGTGTCGTCCATGTATGTGGTTTCTGACTTGTGTTGGTGATAAAACAGCTGAACTAATGTTTGATGTTAATATGGCAGCGCTTTTATCGTTTCTGCTATTGATGGATTCAGATAGCAGCATTTCTCTGTTTCTCTAGGTAAGCAGAAATGTTATATAAAACTGCACAAAAGCCTGAAAATATTGGGTTAGAAAGGTGCATTATCTCTTTTTAGAATGCGGTGAAACAAGCTGCTGCAGCTGCCACTCAGACCATCGCTGCATCCCAGAATGCAGCAGCTTCCAACAAGAATACCGCTGCCCACCAACAGCTGGTTCAGAGTTGCAAGGTAGGTTGTGCACTCGGTAACTGATGTTAAATAAAAATATCACCTTGTTTGAGCTTATTATGGTCAACAATTAAATGAACTCATTAGTTTTAGTGGTTTCAGTTAAATAAATACTGTACTAACTCTACTAATACTGCTTTCCTAACTGCAAGCAAATTAAAAAATAGTCGCAAGCATGGGGTCCAAGCACTATCGGTGTTCTTTAACATCAAAAGTTTTTGATAATTGATTAATTTGAGCTTCAATGTCTTACAAAGCTCTGTGGATAAAAACTTAATATTGCTTCAAGTTGTCCTTTGCTTTGGCGAGACCACTTAGACAGGATTCGCATCAAGTCATCATGAAGGGGAGAGATTTTCATGGTGAGCTACAAGTTGCCCATGGCAGCACTGCATTTTGAGACCGTTTACTGGCAGGGAGCAATACGGATCCAAGCATCATTTCTGGAGTTAGTCCCTAACTTTGGCAGTCGTGGGCTGGAGGTCAGTGAACTGGCCCTGTGACCGGAAGGTCGCCGGGTTCGATCCCCAGTGCCGACAGTCCATGACTGAAGTGCCCTTGAGCAAGACACCTAACCCCCAACTGCTCCCCGGACGGCCCCCCTTCTCTCCCCATCTCTTAACATGATGCTGGTCAGTGCAGGCGTCTGTTAGCTGATGTAACAGATCTGTTGGTTGGCGTTTCCTCCGAGCGCGTTTGGCTGTCCCGTTACGTTGCGTGAGCGGCAGTTTGAGAAGGTGCAGTAGCACTTCACAGGTGTTTGAGGTGTTCTCTGCTACCTTCCCCCTCCTAGCGCTGGTGACATCATGTGATGTTGGGAGTCTTAAGTAGTGGGTGGAATTGGTTATGACTAAATTGGGGAGCAAATTGGGGGACGATGAGGACGCTAAGCTAGAAAGATCTAAACATTCATGTAGACATAGGAAACAGAGCCTCTCCTCTTTGCAGTTACATATTCCTGTTTACATTCATTCTGTGTTCATCTACAAACGCGGCCTCGGAGAGGTTATAGCTGCTCTTCTGGTGGCATGAGGTGAAGAAGGAAAATAGACACTTGTGATGTTTAATGTCTTTATACATGACCTCATGAGAACGTGTCTAATTGAACGTGTGTTGATAAAAACGAGGCTGTACTTGACTTCCTTCTTACCAGCTGCTTTTTCAAATTTTCTGGTCCGCCTTAAACAGTACAGCAGTTACACTCTGGTGCCTCACTGTGCCCAAATGTTACAGCAGCACCTTTTTAAGGTGGACTGGAAAATTCAGAAAAGAAGCTCACTTCAGTCTCATTTCATAAGCTGTGAGAACGGTGGCTGAAAGTGAGGCCAGACAGAGATTCCAGTTGATGACATGCAGGGACATCTTCAAAGAAAGTGTCAGAGGTCAATGTCCTGCTCAGCTCAGCTGCTAATGCACGACAAGAATTGTGGAGGATGGAGAGTTAAGCTAGCTAGAAGCCATTGATGGTGCTAGCTAACTGCTGATTTTACTAGCTGGCTAATTGAGCCAGCCCACTGTGTCACACACATACCAGTGGTTTTTAATAATAATAAATAAGTAATGTTTTAAAAAAGGAAGACTTTAGAGACACCCTAGCTGAAAAAATGAGAGAGTTCCAACCCGGTGCAGTGGCTGTTGTCAACTTGGCCACTATGACAAAGTTGTGTGATTTGTCTGTGTGTACCAGTACAATTACAACCAAGTCATTTTATGAGTAAATCTTTTTGATAATTAAAGTGGAAAATGGAGAAATATCCAAATCTCTCTGTGTATCTTGGATGATTGACTTATGATGCTGAATGAATCTCGGTCTGTAGCCTGTGGTCAGCAAACCCAGACAATAATTTCAACCTATAGCCACTTATTAAATCAGAAAAAACTTCAACACGTCCGGTTGAAGGTTCTTTCTGGATCATGTTTAAAAACATAGTAACCATCACTAAATGGATATTTCTGTTTCACTTTGTCTTCTAATGTAAGATTGGCTGCCAAATCTTTTCCACTGAGTGTGCTCTGGGTCCGAACCTGATGGGATGCTTGACGGGTTGGGAAGACCATGAAGATGAAAATGCACTCTAGTCGTATGAATTTTCAGAGGTGCTTTGATGCAGAAGAAGTGCAGTAGTTGAGAATGTATATTGCAAATCGGAATCATTTTTTCCCCGTTTATATTTAAATGCTCACATCTTTCTAGCGTGCTGTTCTCCGTGATACTGCTGTTTCAAAAGCTTTATTAGAGAGTGCAAATGCATATAAGTTTAAAGTAAATTACATTTTTAATTATCATTTTGACAGCATTATGGCATAACCGCATAGGCATGAAGGTTGTGGAAATACATTTAACTTAAAAAAAAAAAAAAAAAAAGCTCCTCAAAAAGCCTCTAAATCTCTGTGGAAATGAAAGCGCCCCAGATGGAAAATGTAAATGGAATTAATAAAATTGAATTTTCATTTTGAGCCCAAACTTGCATGTG
Organism: Pygocentrus nattereri; assembly: GCF_015220715.1. Lineage (NCBI taxonomy): Eukaryota > Metazoa > Chordata > Actinopteri > Characiformes > Serrasalmidae > Pygocentrus > Pygocentrus nattereri. Next base: position 41,241,433 of record NC_051225.1, read on the forward strand.
TAAGTGGAAAGTTTAAATTCAGACTGAGGATCTGAGGATGACCTTTTGCTACTTTGCATATTAGATTTTCATTTGAATTTTGACACTGAAATGCTTCCATAGAAAACATGCATGTTCCAACTTTTATCAGTTGATGGTACAACTGTAACTTTTTATTTAAGAGGACTTAAACACACTACACAGCTATTAGACTTTAAATCATTTAAAAATACATGTATTTGATAAAATGTCAGTCTCAGTGTAAAGTATGATTAAGTCCTCTATTCCCATCCCAGATATAATTAGTAGGATGTTTTTTTGCATAGTGTCATCTCCTGGTCAACTGGGGTCAAATTTGACAGGCCCTCCAATGTCTAATGAAATGTTATTGGCTAATTGTGGCCGTGTTTGTCCAGTGTTTGATTCATTTATAAGTTGTGCTTCCTCAAATTCATGTGCTGCATAAGATTTGATGAAGTGTCCAAATCCCGAACTCTAGCCTTTTCTGTGATTTGAGCTAAACCCCGAAAGGCTTAATTTGTATGTGGTGGATATATTGTTTACAAATTTCCGATTTATTTATTCATTTTTTTTATCTTTCATGCAGTACCAGTATTGTGTGGACATCATGGGAAATGTAGTAGAAACTAGTAGAAAAATTCACTGGTCCTCTACACCAAACTGCTCATGCTGGAACAGGAAAGAGCCTTTTGCAAACTGTTGCCACAAAGTTGGAGGCATATAATTGTCTAAAATGTCTTTGGACGCTATACCAGTACCCTTCACTGGAACTAAGGAGCCTAGCCCAAACTCTGCTAAACAGCTTCAGGCCTTTATCCCTTTTCCACAAAACTTAAATGTTGGCACCGTGTCCTCCAGTAGGTAGCATTCTCCTGGTGTCTGCCAACCCTTTTGTCCTTCAGACTGCCAGATATTGAAGCATCATTCATCTTACCTGAGAGGTCTTTAATTCAAATTCAGTAACGTCCAGTTAGGGAAAATTTCCTCAAGCAAAGGTCCAGAACATCATAAGGTCTAACTGGCATCATGATTCAGTGCCATATACAGAAGTAGCCTAGTACATAACTCACTTTCTTATCCGAACGCTGTGTCTCGCCTCGACCCTCCCCTGTGTCTGCTCACTGACTCGAGTCCCAGTGCTCGTCATAATGCACAGATCTGATTGGCTGAGTAGCGTCACGTATGATATTTACAACACGTGATTGGTCTGAGTTTCCCGGGCCACTAAAGCTACCGTAAAGGCTAGAAAAGCTATGTGGATTAAAATAGGACCCACTGAAATGAAATAATTCTCCCTAGTTTATCGGTTATAGGTCCCGGTCGGCACAGGACAATGTTTGTGTCCGGACCTGGACAGTGGTCTGCCTGTTAGTGACCTCTGCTTTACACCATTCCAGCTGACACTGGTTATTGTGCGCAGCGATCTTAGGCTTGTGTGCAGCTGCTTGGCCTTGGAAACTCATTTCATGCTTCTGACACTCAGTTCTTGTGCTGATGTTGCTTCCAGAGGTTTGGAACTTTGTAGTGAGTAATGCAACAGAGGAAAGATGATGGGCTTCAGCACTCTGTGGTCCCGCTCTGTGAGTTTGCGTGGTCTGCTGCTTTGTGGTCAGCTGTTGTTGCTCCTAGATGCTTTTTTTTTCCACAATAATGGGGTGTACAATTGACCGTGCCCGTCTTGCAGGGCAGATATTTAATGAACTGCCTAGTGGTAAAAGTGGCATCCTATGACATCGCCATGTTTTAAGGCACTGAGCTCTTCCATGCGACCTGTTCTACTGCTGGTGTTTGTCTATGAAGATTGCATGGCTGTGTTTGGTTTTGTACACCTGTTAGCAGTGGGCGTGGCTGAAACGCCTGAACTCAGTAGTTAGGATGAGTGTCTGTATCATTTTGGCCATACAGTTTATATCGATGTGTTTCTGACAGGATTTTCTCTGATACCGGTGCTACTTCTGTACTAGTACTGCTACAATGCTAAAGCTGATGTTCATTAACGTGTGCATACCTGTGTTTAGGCTGTAGCTGACCATATTCCTCAGCTGGTGCAGGGTGTGCGGAACAGTCAGAGCCAACCTGAAGATGGCAGTGCCCAACTCGCCCTCATCATTGCCAGCCAAAATTTCCTCCAGGTACCGAGTTCTCTATCTAGGACCCTAGCACTGATCTAGCTAGCATCACGCTTTCTGTCTTTGACCTGTGCTTCCTTTACCGTTGTGTGTACAACACGTCATCTCATTCAGATAAATGACTTTACTGTAATAAATCCTTTTGTTTATCTCCTGTTTAGCCTGGCAGTAAGATGGTGGCCTCAGCCAAGTCCTCTGTCCCAACAGTGGGCGATCAGGCCGCAGCCATGCAGTTGGGCCAGTGTGCTAAGAACCTGGCCACTAGCCTGGCAGAACTCCGCACCGCTGCCCAAAAGGTACGTGTGCTTTTATAGGCCTTAAATCCAAATACACACAGGTGCAGACGGCTGCAAGGCTGAAGACACTTTGTTCAGTAGTCCATGCTTGTTCGCTCATTAGGCTAGGCTTAGGCTAAATCTAAGTACATGCTTTCCCCTTCTTTGTAGTTTCAAAAACAGTCTGGAAATAAAGTCAAACAGGTTTCATAGTTAGCCCTTGAGTGGATTGGGTTTATTAACCCAGACTAACCCTTTAGCCTGTCTGAATATGAAATCTATCTGCGTTAATGTGTTAGGGCTGTGTTTTTGCCTCTTTGTCCAGGCTTATGAAGCTTGTGGTCCAATGGAGATAGACTCTGCCCTCACTGCTGTACAGACTCTGAGGAACGAGCTCCAGGACGCCAAGACGGCTGCCATCAAGCAACAGCTCAAGCCTCTGCCTGGAGAATCGGTCAGTGGAGCCTTGGTTATGCTTGCGTTTTGAATGAAAAGGCATTAAATTCTCTTCTTCTCTGCTAGAATACGTGTTATTTCTTGTCGTAGTTGGAGAAATGTGCCCAGGATCTTGGCAGTACCTCTAAAGCTGTTGGATCATCAATGGCTCAGTTGCTTACCTGTGCTGCCCAGGGCAATGAACATTACACAGGTAATAAACACACACTCCACTGAGAACCTGTATTCTACATGTGAATGTAACTCTTCTTAACTGTGTGTATTTTTATGTGCAAAATGCCCACAGGGGTTGCTGCTAGAGAGACGGCTCAGGCTCTAAAGACTCTCGCACAGGCAGCGAGGGGTGTGGCTGCAGCGACGGCCGACCCAGCAACAGCTTCAGCAATGTTGGATTCTGCCCGTGAGGTCATGGATGGCTCGACAATGTTAATTTCGGAGGCCAAACAGGCGTTGGTCGCCCCCGGTGATTCTGAGAGCCAACAGAGATTAGCACAGGTGTGTATTACCATATCACTATTATATATTTATATTAGTTAAAAAACGGTTATTCTTTGCTTTAGATATTTTTGCTGTATTACATGATTGGTAGACTTTTGAAGATATCAGTGATTTGATGTCATTGTGATGTCACTAAAATCAGCATCGGTGTCTGAAGAGCACTACATAGGTTTACAAACGTGAGCCTACAAAATGATATTCATTGTAAATAAAGTTATGTTTTTGTACAGTAATGAAAAATATGTCAAAGATTTATTCTTCTCCTTTAACTGTCAGTGGGCACTGCAGCAGAACTGTTCAGTGACACCGTGTGGCCAGATTATAAAGTGCTGATTTTCAGAGGACCCCAGTTAAGCCTATAGACGAAGCAAACCCCCCCCCCGGCATTGTGTCTGTTTCATTTAAATATGACCAATACCATCTATTCTCTATATTTTTTTGACATGTTTGTTTTTTGGTGGACATAGAGAAGGTCCTGTATTCTCTGTTTTACCTGTGGCCAATAGCAGCTCCCTTTCTCCATTTGTGTGTTAGGTGGCGAAGTCTGTGTCTCATTCCCTTAGTGCGTGTGTGAACTGCCTTCCAGGGCAGAAGGATGTTGACATGGCTCTGAAGAACATCGGTGAAGCCAGCAAGAAACTGCTGATGGAAACCGTGAGTTATGAATAAACAGTGTAGATGGTATTTAAAGCGTATACCTAAGGATTTAGATACGTTACACTTCACTCAGCTATTTGACATGCTGTCTTTTTTTTCAGATTCCTCCTTGCAGTAAATCCTTCCAGGAAGCTCAGAGTGATTTGAATCAGACAGCAGCTGATCTGAACCAGTCTGCAGGTGATGTGGTCCATGCCTCCAAAGGAACCAGCAGTCAGCTTGCCGACGCTTCCGGAAAGTTCAGTGAGGACTTTGATGAGTTTCTGGATGCTGGCATCGAGATGGCTGGCCACACACAGGCAAGTTGGTTTGTCTTCAGATGCTGAGAGGTAGTGCTGAGAGTTGGAGACGATGGCTGATGAGGCAAATTATTTAGTGATGCAACATGGATTTCTCTTACTGTATCCTTCTTATGTTTCTCTGCCTTTTGGTCACCTTAAATCCAGTTTGCAGTCCTTGATTTTGTAATCATTTGTACTTTTGTAAACTGTAGTTCAGAGTATTGCTTTGTTTTGTAGAGTAAGGAAGACCAGTTCCAGGTGATTGGAAATCTGAAGAACATCTCCATGGCCTCCAGTAAACTCCTGCTGGCTGCTAAGTCTTTGTCTGTGGACCCTGGAGCAGCTAATGCCAAGGGCCTACTTGCTGCTGCCGCCAGGTAGGTAGGAAGTGGTGTGTGTGTGTGTGTGGGGCGGGGGGGGGGGTGTAATGAGTGTGTTCATAGTTCCCTATAACCTATAACTCTGCTTAATAAAGTTCTTGAACATATGTGCTAATAAGGCTGCTATCTTTGCTTCCTTTTGTTTGCACTAGGTCTGTAACTGACAGCATCAACCAGCTGATCAATCTGTGTACACAGCAAGCCCCAGGGCAGAAGGAGTGTGACAATGCGCTCAGAGAGCTGGAGGTACCTTAACTTACGCCCCTCTCGTGCGGTCTCTCTTTTAGTTCTGGATGACATTGATAAAATTGTTATTAATCAATGAATACAGTTAATGAACCCATGCATCCTGGGTACTGGAACTCTATGCTAAAATGTCTTGTCAAACTAAAATAGGACGGGGGTTACACCTGGGGCCAGAGCTGGGGTTAGGGTTAGGGCCAGAGCTAGGGTTAGGGTTAGGGTTAGGAATAGGACGGGGGTTACACCTGGGGCCAGAGCTGGGGTTAGGGTTAGGGTTAGGAATAGGACGGGGGTTACACCTGGGGCCAGAGCTGGGGTTAGGGTTAGGGTTAGGAATAGGACGGGGGTTACACCTGGGGCAAGAGCTGGGGTTAGGTTTAGGGTTAGGAATAGGACGGGGGTTACACCTGGGGTCAGAGCTGGGGTTAGGGTTAGGGTTAGGAATAGGAAGGGGGTTACACCTGGGGTCAGAGCTGGGGTTAGGGTTAGGAATAGGACTTGGGTTACACCTGGGGTCAGAGCTGGGGTTAGGGTTAGGGTTAGGAATAGGACGGGGGTTACACCTGGGGCCAGAGCTGGGGTTAGGGTTAGGGCCAGAGGTAGGGTTAGGGTTAGGGTTAGGAATAGGACGGGGGTTACACCTGGGGTCAGAGCTGGGGTTAGGGTTAGGGCCAGAGCTGGGGTTAGGGTTAGGGTTAGGAATAGGACGGGGGTTACACCTGGGGTCGAGCTGGGGTTAGGGTTAGGGCTAGGAATAGGACGGGGGTTACACCTGGGGTCAGAGCTGGGGTTAGGGTTAGGGCCAGAGCTGGGGTTAGGGTTAAGGTTAGGAATAGGACGGGGGTTACACCTGGGGTCAGAGCTGGGGTTAGGGTTAGGGTTAGGAATAGGACGGGGTTTACACCTGGGGCCAGAGCTGGGGTTAGGGTTAGGGTTAGGAATAGGACGGGGGTTACACCTGGGGTCAGAGCTGGGGTTAGGGTTAAGGTTAGGAATAGGACGGGGGTTACACCTGGGGTCAGAGCTGGGGTTAGGGTTAGGGCCAGAGCTAGGGTTAGGGTTAGGGTTAGGAATAGGACGGGGGTTACACCTGGGGTCAGAGCTGGGGTTAGGGTTAGGGTTAGGAATAGGACGGGGGTTACACCTGGGGCCAGAGCTGGGGATAGGGTTAGGAATAGGACGGGGGTTACACCTGGGGTCAGAGCTGGGGTTAGGGTTAGGGTTAGGAATAGGACGGGGGTTACACCTGGGGCCAGAGCTGGGGTTAGGGTTAGGAATAGGACAGGGGTTACACCTGGGGTCAGAGCTGGGGTTAGGGTTAGGGCCAGAGCTAGGGTTAGGGTTAGGGTTAGGAATTGGACGGGGGTTACACCTGGGGTCAGAGCTGGGGTTAGGGTTAGGGCCAGAGCTGGGGTTAGGGTTAGGAATAGGAGGGGGGTTACACCTGGGGTCAGAGCTGGGGTTAGGGTTAGGGTTAGGAATAGGACGGGGGTTACACCTGGGGTCAGAGCTAGGGTTAGGGTTAGGAATAGGACGGGGGTTACACCTGGGGCCAGAGCTGGGGTTAGGGTTAGGGTTAGGAATAGGACGGGGGTTACACCTGGGGTCAGAGCTGGGGTTAGGGTTAGGGTTAGGAATAGGACGGGGGTTACACCTGGGGCCAGAGCTGGGGTTACGGTTAGGGTTAGGAATAGGATGGGGGTTACACCTGGGGTCAGAGCTGGGTTTAGGGTTAGGGTTAGGAATAGGACGGGGGTTACACCTGGGGCCAGAGCTGGGGTTAGGGTTAGGGTTAGGAATAGGACGGGGGTTACACCTGGGGCCAGAGCTGGGGTTAGGGTTAGGGTTAGGAATAGGACAGGGGTTACACCTGGGGTCAGAGCTAGGGTTAGGGTTAGGAATAGGACGGGGGTTACACCTGGGGCCAGAGCTGGGGTTAGGGTTAGGGTTAGGAATAGGACGGGGGTTACACCTGGGGTCAGAGCTGGGGTTAGGGTTAGGGTTAGGAATAGGACGGGGGTTACACCTGGGGCCAGAGCTGGGGTTACGGTTAGGGTTAGGAATAGGATGGGGGTTACACCTGGGGTCAGAGCTGGGTTTAGGGTTAGGGTTAGGAATAGGACGGGGGTTACACCTGGGGCCAGAGCTGGGTTTAGGGTTAGGGTTAGGAATAGGACGGGGGTTACACCTGGGGCCAGAGCTGGGGTTAGGGTTAGGGTTAGGAATAGGACAGGGGTTACACCTGGGGTCAGAGCTGGGGTTAGGGTTAGGGTTAGGAATAGGACGGGGGTTACACCTGGGGTCAGAGCTAGGGTTAGGGTTAGGAATAGGACGGGGGTTACACCTGGGGCCAGAGCTGGGGTTAGGGTTAGGGTTAGGAATAGGACGGGGGTTACACCTGGTGTCAGAGCTGGGGTTAGGGTTAGGGTTAGGAATAGGACGGGGGTTACACCTGGGGCCAGAGCTGGGGTTACGGTTAGGGTTAGGAATAGGATGGGGGTTACACCTGGGGTCAGAGCTGGGTTTAGGGTTAGGGTTAGGAATAGGACAGGGGTTACACCTGGGGCCAGAGCTGGGGTTAGGGTTAGGAATAGGACGGGGGTTACACCTGGGGCCAGAGCTGGGGTTAGGGTTAGGAATAGGACAGGGGTTACACCTGGGGCCAGAGCTGGGGTTAGGGTTAGGGTTAGGAATAGGACGGGGGTTACACCTGGGGCCAGAGCTAGGGTTAGGGTTAGGAATAGGACGGGGGTTACACCTGGGGCCAGAGCTAGGGTTAGGGTTAGGAATAGGACGGGGGTTACACCTGGGGCCAGAGCTGGGGTTAGGGTTAGGGTTAGGAATAGGACGGGGGTTACACCTGGGGCCAGAGCTGGGGTTAGGGTTAGGGTTAGGAATAGGACGGGGGTTACACCTGGGGCAAGAGCTGGGGTTAGGTTTAGGGTTAGGAATAGGACGGGGGTTACACCTGGGGTCAGAGCTGGGGTTAGGGTTAGGGTTAGGAATAGGACGGGGGTTACACCTGGGGTCAGAGCTGGGGTTAGGGTTAGGAATAGGACTTGGGTTACACCTGGGGTCAGAGCTGGGGTTAGGGTTAGGGTTAGGAATAGGACGGGGGTTACACCTGGGGTCAGAGCTGGGGTTAGGGTTAGGGCCAGAGCTAGGGTTAGGGTTAGGAATAGGACGGGGGTTACACCTGGGGTCAGAGCTGGGGTTAGGGTTAGGGTTAGGAGTAGGACAGGGGTTACACCTGGGGCCAGAGCTGGGGTTAGGGTTAGGGTTAGGAATAGGACGGGGGTTACACCTGGGGCCAGAGCTAGGGTTAGGGTTAGGAATAGGACGGGGGTTACACCTGGGGCCAGAGCTAGGGTTAGGGTTAGGAATAGGACGGGGGTTACACCTGGGGCCAGAGCTGGGGTTAGGGTTAGGGTTAGGAATAGGACGGGGGTTACACCTGGGGCCAGAGCTGGGGTTAGGGTTAGGGTTAGGAATAGGACGGGGGTTACACCTGGGGCAAGAGCTGGGGTTAGGTTTAGGGTTAGGAATAGGACGGGGGTTACACCTGGGGTCAGAGCTGGGGTTAGGGTTAGGGTTAGGAATAGGACGGGGGTTACACCTGGGGTCAGAGCTGGGGTTAGGGTTAGGAATAGGACTTGGGTTACACCTGGGGTCAGAGCTGGGGTTAGGGTTAGGGTTAGGAATAGGACGGGGGTTACACCTGGGGTCAGAGCTGGGGTTAGGGTTAGGGCCAGAGCTAGGGTTAGGGTTAGGAATAGGACGGGGGTTACACCTGGGGTCAGAGCTGGGGTTGGGGTTAGGGTTAGGGTTGGGAAAATGGTTAAATATACGTCCGGAATTAATTGAATTATTTTTTTTCTGTTCTGTTTCTCTTTAAATAGCACCAAAGGTAACATAACACGGAATGTTAATCAGACAGAAAGCGTGTTTTCACTCTTTCAAAACTGAGGAACTTGGAAATGACTTGCATTGCAGTTGTCTTTCAGGTCTTTGATGCCATGAGTAAACCACATAAAAGAGAACTTCTTGTGTGTGTTTTCTAGGCTGTGAGGGGGTTGCTGGACAATCCTAATGAGCCAGTCAATGATCTCTCGTATTTTGACTGCATTGAGAGCGTCATGGAGAGCTCTAAGGTACACTAATCCATGTGTTGGCATTGCATGTTTTAGGTTAAGAGGACGCTAAGCTAACTTTCTATGCATTTTGTGTGTGTGTGGGTGCGTATGCGTGAATGCGTGGACATGTAGGTCCTTGGTGAGTCTATGGCTGGTATCTCCCACAACTGTAAGACAGGAGATGTTCCATCTTTTGGAGATTGTGTATCTGTGGCCTCTAAAGCTTTATGTGGGCTGACGGAGGCGGCAGGACAGGTAAGGGACGTCACATCTTTCACTCAGCAAATTATTGATGCTTCTCTGTTCAGAGTAGTGCTGCAAATCATTGGTGCTTCTCTGCTTCTGTAGTGCTGATAATGGTGTTCCTCAGTTTCGGTCAGCAAAAATGTTGGGCTAAAAATGGTCATTAACAGCAATTAAGAGGAAAAACAGCCACGAATTTTGACCAAGAAAAGGCCTAAAACGGAATGTCCAAGTCTAAGACTTTACCCAGTTTTAATTTTAAAACCCGGTTTATTACTTACACTCTCTTGTGCTGATCAGAGTGAAACTCTCCTGGTGTGGATCTATTTCTTGTTTCTGTGAGGGATTTACATTCTTTTAATGTTGAGTATCAAGTGGGGATTAAAGCCAAGCACTTCTGCACTACAGGGTTGATCCCCATTGAAAACATCACACAATATCTAGAATACAGCAAAACAAAAGGTCCCTAGCATCCTTACACCCTCTGTAGTCTCCCTTTTTAAAATAATTGCAAATGATGTAACAAAAGATAATTTATGAGCCGTTCTCTGTTGTTAAGGATGTTAGATTCACTGTCACATGCTGTAGTCGACATACTGTGATGATTTATTGATATTATGTGTTTGTATGGATTAATTTATTCTCCTATTCACAGGCTTCATACCTAGTCGGCGTGTCTGATCCTAACAGCCAAACGGGTCATCAGGGCTTAGTTGATCCTGTTCAGTTTGCTCGGGCCAATCAGGCAATCCAGATGGCCTGTCAGAATCTCGTCGACCCAGGCAGTAGTCCCTCTCAGGTAAGGGTCAGAGCAGATATACAAGAGGGCAGACCGTGAGGTCCCTTTAAGGGAATGTCCTACCTTGTCCATGCACTGGCCATGTGAGCTCTTAGCCAGTGAAAGAGCAGTGTTGCTCAGTAGGCTCTGGACATGCCAGTGGCTGATTGATTACATGATCATTCTGCTACTGAAGTGACTGGAAAACCCTGAGAGCTACAGTTAGTGAGTTTCCTTCTGCTTATGTGCGTAAAGTAAACTATTAACCTTTAAGGGGACTTATTTACAGTAGCACATGTATTCATAACCCATTATCCATGAAACAACAGAAGAGCAGATCCTCTTAGTCTTTGTATGTAGTCTTGTAGTAAAATCTCTTGGTCTGAAACTGTGTGTGTGTGTGTGTGTGTGTGTGTGTGTGTGTGTGTGCGTTGTAGGTGCTCTCTGCTGCTACTATCGTTGCAAAACACACTTCAGCTTTGTGTAACGCCTGTCGTCTGGCCTCCTCTAAAACGGCGAACCCTGTTGCCAAGCGTCACTTTGTCCAGTCAGCCAAAGAGGTGGCAAATAGCACAGCCAGCCTGGTCAAAACTATTAAGGTACCACTTTTCCCAGGAAATACTTTTTACAGCAGCGGTCACCAACCCTGATTTTGGAAATTTACCTTCCAGCAGAGTCTAGTTCTAGCCACAGTCTTTAGCTGGAGGGTTGGTGACCACTGTTTTATACCGTTAACTTTACAACTATTGAAAATCTTTAAATCTTCAAATAAAGGATTCTTTAACTTCTGACTTATCACTTCTCTCTGTCCAGGCTCTTGATGGGGATTTCTCTGATGAGAACCGTGAGAAATGCCGTGTTGCAACAGCTCCCCTCATTGAAGCTGTGGACAATCTGACTACTTTTGCTTCTAACCCAGAGTTTGCCAGTGTTCCTGCACTAATAAGCAGGGAGGTATGTTTGGTTTTACTGTGGTTCTCATTAGAGATGGACTGATCTGTGTTCTTGGTGCCATAGCTGATACTGATCGAGGATGGGGCTGGATGCTGCAGTAGCTCTGCCCCAAAAATTCATGGACATGCATTTCCAAGTCAACCGAAACTTTTTTTTTTTTGTTGTTGTACAGACAGATGCACGTACTCATGATATACTATTAGAGCAATATAGAGTGATATAGTAAGTAATGTAACCAACTTTAGCTAGGTTATGGGTTAGCAAACTGCTAGCATTGCTACTGCGAAGCTAATCACAAACATTAGCAAGCGAGACCAAACAACCCTGAACTTCTGATTCTGTGAACCAGGTGAAGTTTAATTAAAGTTACCGGCTTGGAAAGCAGAGAAACATTCTCGTCCCTTTCAGCTCTCGATGAAGCTGAACTCCGCTTCCTTTTTGCCGGCTTCATGTCTGAATTTTCCCGTTCCACCTTAAAAGGTGCAGCAGTTACATCCTGGCGCTCAGGCTAGTGGAACCATTGAAATAATTGTAGCCTATGCAACCAGCACAGCTAACTGGACTAAACGGTCCTCCTGCAGTTTGGGTGCTAACTCGTCATCAGAAATTCATCTTTAATGCTTCAACAGCAAATCACAGTAATTACATGTTCATGTAGTGATTTATTACAGTCATAAAGGGCCAAATATATAATATACTTAAGGGAAAAGGTGTTTATTAGTAAAATAAACACGGCAAGGCTGTTGGCTTTCGATTTGCCAGCTTCTTGTTTGAATTTTCCTGTTCCAGCTAAAATGGTACAGCAGTTACTTATTGGGGAATATGACTCATCATCAATGATCAGCATAAAGGAACGGCTGAGGTAGAGAAATATAGATCGATTGCATATTTGGGCTGAAAATCGGCCGATACGTAACCGATCGGCCCTGCCGTCTGCTGTTCTCATGTTGTGGAACATTTTATAGCGTGTCATCATAATGAATAGCATATTTATCACTTTTGTTAAAGCACAACAAGCCATAACCATAACACCCCATTTGCCCTTAAACTTTAGGGGTCTGCTGCACAGGTGCCCATCCTCCAATCAGCACGGTCCATGCTGGATAGCTCCACTCAGCTCCTGAAGACTGCACGCTCCTTGGTTATGAACCCTAAAGACCCTCCCACATGGTCCTTACTCGCTAGCTACTCACGTACTGTGTCGGACTCCATCAAAAGCCTCATCACAGCTATCAGGTAGCAAACAGAAACACTTCACTTCAGCAATTTTAATACTAAAAAAACTATCATTTAAAATATTACGTGTGTGTGTGTTCCATAGGGACAAGGCTCCTGGTCAGAGGGAGTGCGACTCTGCAATAGACAGCATTAATAAATGCATCAGAGATATTGAGCATGTCTCCCTTGCTGCTATTAGTCAAAATCTACCCACCCGAGATGACATCTCACTGGAGGTAATGATCATCAGCCTTAAAGTAATATCACAAAAATATAGACCTATAATACAAAACGTGTAATCCTGTGACATATGAATGCCTTTTCTCAGTGGATACTCAAAAGACCTTTACCCCATCAGGCCTTGCAGGAGCAGCTAATGTCATCAGTGCATGAAGTGGGTCACCTGATTGAGCCCATCTCCACAGCAGCCAAAGGAGAGGCAGCACAGCTGGGACACAAGGTGCTTATAGACACTTCTTTTATCAGTATGAATTATACAGTGCTCTCTGGAATGACTGCTGCAGTGTGATGATGAGGAAAAAAGTCTGTGAACAAAGTTTTTAATTCACAGTAAATATGAAAATCGTATTTCGGTGGGGTAATTTTCTTTATAGAAGAAGTCCAATAAATACCTCTCCAGATAGTGTTCACCTTCAGAGCATCTCCCTTTGGTTCAGTTCTTTGTCTAGGATGACGGATGTATGTGTTTTCGCTGATAGTTGCGTACAGTGTAATAACTAATGATATGTAATGTGTGTCCACAGATATCTCAGCTTGCTAGTTACTTCGAGCCTCTGCACAGTGCAGCAGTGGGCATGGCCTCTAAGCTCATGCACCACCAGCAGCAGATGAATCTTCTAGATCAGACCAAGACCCTAGCGGAGTCTGCCCTGCAGATGCTCTATGCTGCCAAGGAAGGCGGTGGGAACCCAAAGGTTTGAAATGTAGAATGTTTGTACATTGAAATCAACTGAAACACATTGAATGTGCATTTACCCACATATTGATATTACTCAGGTTGGTGTCATACCTTCAGGTGTGAGGCAGATTTTATGGTTGAAACAAAAGAAAAATACTCAGCATGACGCATGTCTACCCTGTGGAACAGTGGTAAGAGAAGGTCCTGAGGATCTGCCTCGCAGAGTCCAGCTCCAACCACAGTCTGCCACACCTGGTCCAACTCAATAACTTCTTCAGCTGCTTTAGAAGTCCTTGATTGGCTGAATCAAATGCGTAGTGTTGGGTAATGTTAGATGCAAGTTGGAACTGAACTGTGCAAGAAACTAAATCTGAGGGGGAAGGTTGTTGACTATTTTCTCCTGGTAGCACCTTCTGACGTGTGCACTTTCAGCACTAAATGAGCCTGTATCTCAGCACATTCAGCTAAACCAGGGCTCCTGACTTCAACTGCACGAAACCTAAAAACTACAGTTAACTTTAATAAAAGCGCTCAACAACTTTCCATTAACCCAAGTTTAGAGGCTCTATAATAATGATTATTATTGATTGCTGGGTTACGGAAGGTGTTTGCAGAAGGCTCTGCAGATCAAAGATGACATGTTGGAGCAGAGACATTCTGCGAGGTACACAGGTGCTTAGGTCATTTTGAGCATTAAAAACTAGGAGAAAATTTTTAAAATCTATCCTGAAAAATACTGGTAGCAGTTCTTTCAAAATGGGAGTGATATAATCTGTCTTTTTTCCCCATCAGGATTCATGCTGCTGCTATTTGTGCGAGTTGTAAGGGATGTATTGTTTTCTTAGGAAAGCACAGTAAGAAGAGCATTACAGTGATCAATTCTGCTTGTAACAGATGCATTAACAAGTTTCTCTGCATGGCTTGGAGATTTAAAAGAACTTTAGCGATACTTCTCAAATGATAAAAAGCTGCTTTTGTGTCTGCGTTTATATTGGGGTTGAAGCAGAGCTCAGAATTTGAGATGACGCCAAGGTTTCGTGCTTTGGTTTTCAAACTGTGATGAACACCTGTGTATGCACATGAAAGCATGATGTGCTCCCTGATGTGTGTGATCGCAGGCGGCTCTTGCTCATGATGCCATAGCAGAGGCAACCCAACTGATGAGGGAGGCTGTCGATGACCTAATGGTGACCCTGAATGAGGCTGCCAGTGAGGTGGGCATAGTGGGTGGCATGGTGGATTCCATTGCTGATTCCATGGGCAAGGTAAAAACAAATAATCACATATACCAGCAGCAAATATAAATAGCTCTTCTTTAAATGGCCCCAGTGGTTCTTCAGACGGTTTAGAAGTTCATTTAAGTGCTGGTTGCTATCATATTGTCGTATATCATCACGATCTGGGCTGAAGTATGCAAATGAACCCCCAACCAATCATTTTCACTCTCAACATCTTGACCAATAACCGTTGCAGCAGAATGTTTGTTTTAATTAATTATTAATGTAATTCAGCAACGTATATTATTTAGTCTGAATAATTCAGGCTTTTTTTAACTAAGACGGAATATTTTACCAGGGTACTGCGGTCACAGTATGTAGCCATGTAAGTGCATATGTGTATTCTTTTAATTATGTTGCTAAACTGTTTGTGTATTTGTTCTTGTAGTTGGGGGAGGGGACGCCACCAGAGCCAGAGGGCTCCTTTGTGGACTACCAGACCACCATGGTGAAGTATTCCAAAGCCATTGCTGTAACTGCGCAGGAGATGGTGAGCAGCTCTCAGTCAACAGTTCAGACTATGTACTCAGTCACTTTTGTTAATGTCTCCTGCTCTTTTTTCATTATTCTCCCTGTTTTCATCTTAGATGACAAAATCAGTGAGTGGTCCAGAGGAATTGGGTAGTTTAGCATCTCAGGTCACAGGAGACTACAGTCAACTGGCATTGCAAGGACATCTTGCTGCTGCTACAGCAGAGCCTGAAGAGGTCTCTTATTTATTATTATCTATGTTATTGTTGTTGACTAAACATTTTATATGCTGTTAGGAGAACAGCAGTGTGTAGCCACAGATTTCACTTTGTTTATGCAGATTGGGGTGCAAATAAAGCTGCGGGTGCAGGAGCTGGGCCATGGCTGCATTGTGTTGGTGCAAAAAGCTGGAGCTCTACAGAGCTGCCCGTCTGACTCCATAACTAAGAGAGAACTCATTGAGGGTGCACGAGTCGTCACTGAAAAGGTAGCACAGACATTCACATGCTCGCAAATCACGTCCATACACACACACCCTATACTCACATGCCAAGTCCCAACTCCCATGAAAGGTCCTTTTGGTTGCCCGAGTGAATCCGTTTTGGCATGCGCATGTTTTTATTTGACTGATCTTACTGCTTACACTGCTCTAACATGAGGAGAAAGTGTGAGGATTCATTCATTTATTCTGATATGAATGTTTACACTTGCTGCCTGGCTCTCCTTTGCAGGCTGAACTGGTAAACGTAAACACAGAACACAGCCATGGCTAAAATAGCGAAAAACATGCACCCAAACCTGAACACTTAGCATGAGGAGAACATGGTGTATGAGTAACATGGTAACAAGCCTTCATTTGGAGACATAGATATTGGTATAAATATATTGGTATAAACCAATAAAACTCTTGCATCACAATGTATAGATCATTTAATACTTAATGTTGTCTTTGAATCCAAGACGATCGTATTCGACTATTTGACTTGAATTCTCAATTGACAACTGACTGTTAGTCACTAAGCACTTAACTCAAACGACCCTTTGTCAGTTACATGGAATTATTAGTTAGTAAAATGACTGTAAACTGCTGTTAGTCAAAAAATTGCTTTTATGAAATTTATACTTGTCTAATATTCTGTGTGTGTGTGTGTGTGTGTGTGTCAGGTCTCTATGGTGTTGTCAGTGCTGCAGGCTGGTAATAAGGGCACTCAGGCATGTATTACTGCAGCCAGTGCTGTGTCCGGCATCATCGCGGACCTTGGCACCACCATCATGTTTGCCTCAGCTAGCACACTCAATGCTGAAACTGACACAGATTCCTTTGCTGATCATAGGTAACACAGTCACTCCCTTTCCTTAAAATATAAAACCAGGAATCAAATTTTCCAGTTACTTAAAGATAGTATTGTCTCTCTGTGTTTTCCAGGGAGAATATTCTGAAGACGGCTAAAGCTCTGGTGGAGGACACCAAGAATCTGGTGTCTGGTGCGGCATCTGGTCAGGAGAAGCTGGCCCGGGCAGCTCAGTCATCAGCCACGACCATCACGCAACTCACTGATGTGGTGAAACTGGGAGCGGCAAGCATCGGCCCTGATGACCCCGAGACTCAGGTGGACAAAAGGGAGATTAAATGGGATCGGATTTGATTTACGTTTCATTTTATGATCATAAGAATTCTGACATGTTGCAAAGAAAGAAATGTTGAGAGGCAGCAATGTCTCCTTATTACAGGTGGTGTTGCTCAATGCAGTGAAAGATGTTGCCAAAGCTTTAGGTGAACTCATTGGCGCCACCAAGTGTGCAGCAGGCAAAGCAGCTGATGACTCATCTATGTTCCAGCTCAAAAGTGCAGCTAAGGTACTTGATGCATACACATGCAGATAGCCTATATATTGCTCATTAGTCTGACAGCTCATTTGCTAATGACCTATTTTGTACTTGATGTCAGCCTGAAATCAAAGCTGACCTTTTTGCTGCTAGTTCACGTCTTTGGTCACACTGAGCATGAATCGTCACATCGTACCATTTTAAAAGACATTTCTGTTTTCCTGTAAACTTTTTTCTGATTTCTGTCCACCTGGAAAATGTCTTCTGACTGCTGCCTGCATCGATTTGCACCTTGCAGGGAAAAATAATGTTGACCAATAATATACCCCCCCCCCCCCCCCTTCTTGCTGAAGGAGCGCAGTGTTTATCCTTGAATACTGTGATCTGCCCACTTGTCTCTTAAAACTCAGCAGGAGTGGAATTACTCCTTAACTCAGCTATGATTAAATATGTGCTAGTGGAAGGGCACTCTAGGGTGGGCGCGTGCCACTTGGCTGTTAATCAGTTGCCTGGCATTATACATATTAATCATATTTCTCTCTGTCCACAGGCTCTAGCTGATGTAGTGAAAAGCTGGCAATGATGACTAAGTGTTAATTAAAATGGTCCTGTATGACTTTAGAATTAGATCCATTGTAATCCATGTTGGTTTCTGTGTTTAATCGTGGACGTTGGTGTCCTTTTGGTACTGTTTGTGCATCTCTAATCTGCATCATTTTAAACTGTAAGTAGACTGAGGTGTAAAGATATATTAGCAATGACTATTTTGATTTTGTGTCAGATTGCCAAGGCTCTAATGCTCCTCTCCCTCCTGTATGGTGTAACAGGTGATGGTAACTAATGTGACATCTTTGCTGAAGACTGTGAAAGCAGTGGAAGACGAGGCCACTAGAGGCACCAGAGCACTGGAGGCCACCATTGAGTGTATTAGACAAGAACTCACTGTACGAACATCACACACACACACACACACACACACACACACACACACACACACACACACACACACACACACACACACACACACACACAAAACACAGCTACTGCTTCAGTTATAAAAGTGTAATGTAGGGCTAATAACACTAGAAACCTACATGAAACTAAAGTTTCCTTTAGTTGAATGTTGTAAAGGGTCCTGCTGAAACTCGGCCAAGTTTTGTGAAGATACCTTTCCAGTGAAGCTGTGATAACTAGCCAGCTCACGCTTCTTTTAAGTCTGCTGTAATTGTGTTTTGCATAGCAAACCTCCTGTTTGCCCTTTACAAAGCTGGAAATCAGATTTAAGTTTTTGGTGACATTCTTTTTAAGCATCGAATAGCCTGTGTATTGCAGTCTGCTGATTCTGTCTAACTTGTGCATATCGCTGCTGTTCACAACAAAACCTCGTATCTCCAAAATGGTAACTTTACAGGAGAAGGAAAAAAACATACTTTACTTTTAATGTAAGTCAATGGAACGAGAGATTTTTCCAAGTATTTTTTTGTCATTTATTTTAGTCCATCGTTCATGAAATTTACACACGATGTAAAGACCAACATGCCTTTTCAGTTTATGTCAAAAATTGACAGTCGACAAAAATGGAGATGCAAGGTTTTGTTCCGACAGCAGCGATATATTGTTGTGGTCCTTATACATTTGACTGGTAACAGTTGTTTTCTGCAGAGTGAGAAATGTAACTTGGTTTTGCCCTGTTTAGGTTTTCCAGTCTAAAGACACTCCGGTGAAATTCACCACTCCTGAGGAGTTCATTAGGATGACCAAGGGCATCACCACAGCAACCGCTAAAGCTGTGGCTGCTGGAAACTCCGCCAGACAGGAAGACGTCATTTCAACAGCAAACCTTAGCCGGAAGGTTATTGCAGACATGCTGACAGCATGCAAGGTGTGTGTTGTTAGACTTGTACGTATTTTATTCCATATGTTGGCCTTTTTATTAGGTACACCTACTAAGCCTGAGGCACATTAAGGGGAAAAACGCAATGAAGGGAAACGTGTTGGGCCACACTGAGTCACCAGAACAGCTGCAAAGTGCTTTGTCATACATTGTGCAAGTTTCTGGAACTGTCCTGTCGGGATGAAACTCCATGCTTCTGAAAGATATTCCCTCAAATGTTTTTCATAATGAGCACATCTGTGCATCTCCCACAGTTGTTTAATTGGATTCAGGTAGTATGATTTACATAGTAATTATAGTCAGCAAAGTATTGTTGCTCATCATGCCCTGCTGAGGAGAGGCACGGACATCCTGCAAGAGACCCCTCCCATCAGGAAAGAAATGATTCATCATAGGATGATAAAGGTGATCAGTTGGCATAACTTTGCATTGGATTTGCAGTGACGTTTGTCTTGGGGGACAGATGGACACACTTGTTAAATATGGTGAACAGGATATGATTCATTTGACCACAGGACTTTTTTCCATGTCTCTATAGAATAATGTTTGTACTGTTTGCACCACTGAACTCTCAAATTGTCTTTTAAGTTTATTTATTTATATCCTGATCACATTTATGCGCTGCAGTTCTACTATGACATTGAATTTGTGGATGGACTGTTTGTGCTGCCACAGTGTGGTCACATCCTGCATTGAGCTCTTCTGTTTATTTTATTTTTGATTTTTTTTTTTTTTTTTAAACACGTCTCACTTTATTTTTTAGGGTTTTCCTTTCATTTGTCACCCATCATTTGCACATCTGTTGCTGTGCAAATGTTGATGGAAAGTGATCATCAAAGACAACCAGATATTATTTGTTGGAGTCCACAGCTAGTGAGATGTCAGTGTGTTGAGGTGGTGCATGTTCATCGGACACAGCACCCTTTCTGGGGTTTATTAAACACCTCAGTGGGTTGCTGGGTTAAGAACAATTCACCAACCAAATATGTCCAACTGTTCTAACTGCTGAAGGGCTACAGGATCACAAGAAACAAAGTTATTGACCACAAGGTGTACCAACCAAGCAGATGTAAAGCCGTTTAGTTACATTTTGCAGAGTGGCTGTGTTACAAAATATTTTGTTTGTGTGTCCACCACAGCAAGCAGCGTATCATGATGGGGTCAGTGAGGAGGTCAGGGGCAGAGCTCTTCTGTATGGAACCGAATGCACCAATGGATATATTAGACTACTGGAGCATGTTCTGCAGGTCCATACAAACACGAATGCATAAGAACACCACAGAAAACATACAGGTTGTTGATCCTTTATAAAGTGTGTGTGTGTGTGTGTGTGTGTGTGTGTGTGTGTGTGTAGGTCCTTCAGAGGCCCACAGCCGAACAGAAGCAGCACTTGGCAGTGTTCTCCAAACGAGTAGCAGGAGCTGTTACTGAACTCATTCAGACAGCAGAAGCTATGAAAGGCAGGAAAAAACAGAATTCAGTTGAAATAAATTTTATTTGTAAAATTTTCACAACTGACGTGGTCAGAAAGCAGCTTTACAGGAATGTGGGTCCAAACTATGGCTTGACTGATATTAATGTTGGGTGGAATTGTGGAGCCTAATTTTCTGTTCTAATGGACTCCTGAACAGATCATTTGTGAGTTTTAATGGTTCTTTGTTTTCTTATGCCATCTTTGCATAGACTGCTTAAGCTAAATTTACAGTTTAACGCCAATGGAGACATAAACTTGAATCATCTAATGACCAAATATTTCTATCGGTTGTGCCCTAGTCCAGACCCCCTGTGCTCTGAGTTAGAAACCAAATGTTTATTGTGAGTAAGCCTGCTGTGTCTCCTTTCTTGCACCAGATGAGGGTAAGTGACGTTCAGACCAGCACAAGTCTGCATTTTCATCTCGTTCTTGTGCCATCATCTCTCTAACTATTGATCATTAAGAAATAGCTTTGATCATTTCTTTAGAATTATGTTTCTGTTCTCATGGATGGGCAGAAAAAGTTAGACTACATGTTTGACATGAATCCTTGGTTCCCATAAGTTCACAAATAAGGTTAACAGATGAAGCGTTTTTAAAACTTGGACTCAGTTAAACCTTTTTAAAGTCGTTGTCCAAAGACAGTGTTGCAGTGCCTTTAACCTCATATGTGAGCAAAACGGAGTACTGATTGGAAGAGAGCAGCAGATTTGTCATCTGAATGACATCACATTTATTGTTTTTCTGTTTTCTATCATGTGTTGTTTCTCATCTCAAGTTTTTGTGATGGTCATCTGTTATCTCATGCTTTTTTCTGCATGTGAAATTGGCATTCAGGGTAATTATCCAGATTTATGAGAGTGCTGCTTGGAGTAAATACACTCGGTGTGTGTTGGGGGGTGTGTGTGTTTTTCAGGCACCGAGTGGGTAGACCCGGAGGATCCTACAGTGATTGCTGAAACCGAGCTGCTGGGAGCTGCAGCCTCGATTGAAGCAGCTGCCAAAAAACTGGAGCAGCTGAAACCTAGAGCTAAACCAAAGGTACCCATACAGATGCTCTCTGCCAGTGATGGGGCACTGCGCAGGGCTCGGTCTGATATGTTTGGTATACAAGGGTTGTTATTCAGTCCAGCTATACTTAATACATGCCATAATTGTTTTTGCATAATTATAAAAGACACGCTAACGTAATTGTCACATGTATTGTGTTTAGTTATTATTTGGTATTTTTTCCCCAAAAAGGCAACAGTGCGTTTTGAAGGAGTAACTGGCACAGGCATTTTTTTAATAGGAGACATAAAATAAATGAATAGTAATTTTGCTCATGTGCTTGACATATGAAAATAAAGATTATACTGTAGACTATAAGGCTGCTAATCTCCTAATTGAGTTGAACCTTATAAGTTCATTTACAGTCTGATCTCTTACCTTCGAACGTGAGAGGGGCTTTTTTTTTAACATGGCTTAATCTCTCACAGCAAACTTCGGCATCCAGGACACTCTACACCCGAGTAGTGGTGCAAATCAGAATCTATAACATCCCTGTTATTCATTTCGCTGTTCAGGCTGCACGTGGCAGCTGCTTGTATTGTGTAGGGAGAAGTAGCTGCTGCAACTCTGGGTTTTTTCTCCTTCTTGTTCCTGTAACTGAGACGTTTGAGTGATGTCTTCACAAATGAGTTAACATATCTGACACATTAGCATGGAAACCCAGTGTGTTCTCAAAGAGGAGGTGACTTCGCTTGTTGACTTCTCCAGTCTGCATTTTAAACAGCTTGACTAATCAGCAGACAAAGCTGAAGTTAGCTTTGTATTTTCCAGTTTCTTTGAATTTTCAGAAAGTAATTGCTGAACATTTATGAAGGGGAACAAATAAAAACATCAGCTTTATCCAAAGGTTGGCTAACCAAACCATTTTTACAGTTCTGAGAGTTTTTCCCCATGTTGTTGTTTTGATGATTATAGCATGAAATCTTAACATCCATCACTTCACAGGAATCCCTGTATATTAACATGCATATCATGACAGCCCCAGTGTCTTTTATCACAGGCCTTGCAGCATCACTGTATATTTCATCATTATTCATACATTATTCTGTATTTTCTTTTTTAAATGACCAATTGTCTGGTCCCTCAGAAAAGCTTTCCCCACGTCGTCCACAGCTGTTTTGCCCGTAAGGTGCTTATGTAGGTGTTTCGAACTGTTGGTTAGAACTGAACATGAATCTCAACTTCCCTTCAGTTATTTCAAACCACACTGCTGTTCATTGACGTATATAAAGGTATATTGTTTATATAGTTGAATTATTAAATAATTAAATAAGAATTTGATACCAAATAATGATTGATACCAAATCAACACTAGTTCACTTTTTGAATACATTGTGGTTTTGGAATTCTGTTTCTTTATTTTTACTTGCATTAAATTCAGATCAATCTCTTTGCAGCAGGCTGACGAGAGTCTGGATTTCGAGGAGCAGATTTTAGAAGCAGCAAAATCTATTGCTGCAGCAACTAGTGCCTTGGTCAAATCAGCTTCAGCTGCCCAGAGAGAGCTTGTGGCGCAGGGCAAGGTAACATCATATGCACACTCTGAGAACACACAACATATGAGAGAGCGAGAGAGCGAGAGAGCGAGAGAGCGAGAGAGAGCGAGAGCGAGAGCGAGAGCGAGAGCGAGAGCGAGAGCGAGAGAGAGCGAGCGAGCGAGAGAGAGAGAGCGAGCGAGAGAGAGAGAGCGAGCGAGAGAGAGAGAGAGAGAGAGAGAGAGAGAGCGAGCGAGAGAGAGCGAGCAAGAGAGAGACAGAGAGAGAGAGAGACAGAGCGAGCGAGAGAGCGAGCGAGAGAGCGAGCGAGAGAGCGAGCGAGAGAGAGCGAGAGAGAGAGAGCGAGAGAGAGAGAGCGCGAGAGAGTGAGCGAGCGAGAGCGAGCGAGCGAGAGAGAGCGAGCGAGAGAGAGACGGAGAGAGAGAGAGACAGAGAGAGAGACAGAGAGAGCGAGCGAGAGAGCGAGAGAGAGACAGCGAGAGAGAGCGAGCGAGAGAGAGAGCGAGCGAGAGAGAGAGACAGAGCGAGCGAGAGACAGAGCGAGCGAGAGACAGAGCGAGCGAGAGAGAGAGAGACAGAGAGAGCGAGCGAGAGAGAGAGAGACAGAGAGAGCGAGCGAGAGACAGAGAGAGCGAGCGAGAGACAGAGAGAGCGAGCGAGAGACAGAGAGCGAGAGAGAGAGCCAGAGAGAGAGCGAGAGCGAGCGAGAGAGAGAGAGAGCGAGCGAGCGAGAGAGACAGAGAGCGCGAGCGAGCGAGCGAGAGAGAGAGAGAGCGAGAGAGCGAGAGAGAGACCAGTGAATATCAGCTGTTACCTTTTCACTGATTGCATTATCAGTGTTTAAGACATACGTGTACAGTGTGCAGTGTGTTTTAATGTCTTCTGCAGGTGGGCTCCATCCCTGCTAATGCTGAGGACGATGGCCAGTGGTCACAAGGACTCATCTCAGCTGTGAGTTCGAATAGCATCATGAGACATGTTTTAACACTGAAAAGCTGAATTAATAATAACATTCAGACAGCCTTGAATCATTCCTAATCCAAATTAAGAATAAAGTGCTCTATGAAAACATGTATGCACATTTGTTGAAGCTCCATTTCTGCGCTGTTTCAGGCGCGCATGGTGGCGGCAGCAACCAGTAACCTGTGTGAAGCCGCAAACGCGTCAGTGCAAGGCCATGCCACTGAGGAGAAGCTCATTTCTTCAGCCAAGCAGGTAGCTGCATCCACCGCCCAACTGCTGGTGGCCTGCAAAGTGAAAGCTGACCAGGACTCTGAGGCAATGAAGAGATTACAGGTACACACACACACACACACACACACACACAAAGAGAATCTGTAATTGCTGTAAATGTTGTAAACATTTCTGTCTTTTATTTCATTAAATATGTCTTTGATTTATTTTTAGAATTTAGTATATACATGTTTAAACCTCAGCGTCTAACTACTGCCATTAAACCTCCACAAAGTCCACATATTTGGATGGCAATGTAGGAAGAAGGACTTTTTGGGGTGAGGGCTCAAGAAAAAGGGTTCATTTAAATGCTAAACTGAAAATTCAAGTACAGTGTACTATAATAAGACAGTGTGCCTGGTGTTACCTCACCCAAACAAACCAGAAGCAATACAAATCAACTATTATCCAAGAGGTCACTCGTGATGTCTGAGGGCAAGAGGGCAGGGGCCTGTTTACATTCTGACCATGTGTGAAAGTAAAAGTTAAGGTTAATAACTATGCTTATGACCTGATGAGCAATTAAATCAAATTTCCAATTCCATGGTCCACTTTTCCATGCTGTCTTGTATACAGGCTGCAGGCAACGCAGTGAAGCGAGCATCAGATAATCTGGTAAAAGCGGCTCAGAAAGCAGCTTTTGACAAGGCAGATGACGAAAATGTGGTGGTCAAGACCAAGTTTGTCGGAGGAATTGCTCAGGTGAAACTCACTACTATACATATTTTGCTTTAAAGCAGAGGTGGGCAGCTCTGGTCCTGGAGGGGCAGCTTCCTGCACATTTTATTCAACTCCTCTGTTAACTGCCAGGTGTACTTACTGTATTAGAGCTGTAATGTGCTGGACTCCACTCAGTTCCCTACCTTTGCTTTAAAGGAATGCTCCAGGGTTTCAACCTATCTATCAAACCTAATCTCTGTCTGCTGCTAATAACCATGAACAGTCATTTTGAAGTGCTATTAGATGTGTGATGTGTGTTCACTGTAACCCCTCAGATTATCGCTGCACAGGAAGAGATGTTGAGGAAGGAGAGAGAGTTGGAAGAGGCCAGGAAGAAGCTTGCTCAGATTAGACAACAACAGTACAAATTCCTGCCCAGCGAGCTTAGAGAGGATGAGGACTGAATGGCCACCGACTAGGTTTTGTGTGTGTGAGTCCCTATGTGTGTGTGGTGATGAAGATATTTATACATGAAGTTCCGGTGATGGACACCACTGATTTCTGTATACGGTGCAGCAGTGAATGTTTCAGAAATCGCTGTTCGTTTTTAAAGTACATCCAACAGCACCAAACGTACAAGGGCTATATGAGTACAGTATGCTAATGTGTCCTTCAACAGTGCTGGACAGTCGTTTTTGACTACAAACAGGTCAGGTACCAAATGTGATCCTGAAATGTGAGGCCTTTTGTCCGCTACAGTGACAAAAGAGGCGACCTAGGCCACATGGCTGGCCATAAGACGTTAACTAGCCACTAATGCACGAAATATGGCTTTCTGTACTTTTAACTGATACAGTGTTTTAAGATGGCTTGAGAAATGTGTTGGTGCTTTATCTTTTGAGGCTACTCAGGCTGATTGTATGAGCCTGAGCCTGGAGCCCTGAGCTGTCTTGTTTAAAAGTACTAAAAGGGTCACAGCTTCCACATCTTGTTGTGCATTGATGAAAGACTCTGAACAAGTCCTCTAGTATGTTGCTGTCAGATTGTAGCCTCCATCTTGACAGCTGTGAATGTTAAAGCTGTGTAAGCATCTGAAGCTGAAGTACCTTTTTCTTATCCTTAATGTGTTTCATGCTACAAAACTATAATGCAAAAAGGTGGATCACTCTCTGGTACTGTGCTCTGTGCAGCCACATCTGAATGTTTAGTAGTTTTTATAATGAATTCATGCCACTAACAGAACATCCACGTGTAGTTTATACACTGAAATGCTAACACAGAGTGCATGTGGCTGTCTGTGATCTCTCAAGACGATCTAAAAAAAGAGTTTGGGTCAAAGTGGAACTGAACGTGTTGATGGTTCTATCTAGTTTTAAACCAGACTTAGTTTGCCATACTTTTATGCTCACTAGAGACTGGTAGTGATGGTGCCTCTTCCTCATATTGAGACCTAGGTACGTGTTATTTTCTGTTTCGCTGTCTCTGTCTACTTACAGACCTGGGTAGTTGTGATGTAGCTCAATGCTGCAATGTTTCTCCATCTTTCGCTGCTTTTTATTATTTGCTTAGCTTTTAGTGCCTTAGCTTTATTTTCCAGATTGTAACAACGGAAGGAAAACTGCGAGATGAGACATTCTTAGTCAACTAAAATGCTTTGCAGGAGCCTGTGTACTTCTAACCTGGTAGTACCTGTTTTTTGATGAAGCTCAGCTGTTCTGTGCTTTCTACTTCCTTTCAGTATATGAAACAATCACACAGTGAAGGTATATAGCATATGCACATGTCAATGGGTATGTATATTATATATATGCATTAAATCAGCACAGTTTTGTACTGCATTCCTTAAGCATGCTCCGTGACTCTTCTCAGATTGGAGGTGTTGAGTCCTTTGCCTTTAGGTCTAGTGTGAATCTCAGAGTAACAGTCTGTCCAAAGTGCAGTCCATATTTTACAACACTACCGTATCTGATGATTGGCTGGTGGCAGTCGTATCACAACTTGTCCTAGAATAGAATCGCACTCAAAATAACAGTTCTGGGGTGAACACTACAAGAGATCCGGAAGAAAACCAAGCGAGTGTTCATCCAGATGCATTAACACATTTTAATTAGCACGTTTTGAGTGTCTCATTTTTGTCAGCGTGGGATTGTTACATGGGTGCTACAATAAAATTACAGAATTGAAATGTATGGAAACTATTTATCTGGATGCAGGAAAATGTATTTACTGAAAATAAAGAATTTCAAAATATGTGGCTTTTGTGTCTTGGTGTCTTGCTAGACCTCGTGCTTCTGTTATATTGGCAGGCACTTGTTCATAGGGCTTCGGTCTTAACTGCTTCATGTCGGTTTTATTTTTCAATTATGAAAAGAACTGCAAGTCACTTTAATGGCTCAACCAGTTGTAGCGGAATGTAACCCCAGACATTTTCCTTCCTGAAGCCCTGCAAAATAATCACTGTTTCAAGCTGGGTCTGCTTATGGAGAAGAAACTATATACGGAGATGTGTACACTGGGGACCCTCAGGGCCTTCTTGGCTGAAATTTGTTTAATCACTTTTAATCTCCCTGGTAGTTCGGTAGGGGCAGTAATGCTAGCTTTCCCATTGTTAGACCTCCAGCACGTGTGCCTACACATTACAATGTATGGTGCAGCCTGTACCCTGCATAACTGTCTGTTTCATGACATTGCATCACATTAGCTCAGAGAGACGTGTTTCACCAGATAACCATGTTATGGGCACTAAATGGAATTTATTTAATGAATGCCTGACAAAAATCAGGCAGGGTATGCAGATCTAGTAGTGGCAGGTGTGACTTGCCCATTATATAAACTGGGACACTGAAATCAACCAATCATATTTTAGTGTGCGATTAATTTTGAGAGGGGGTCATTTAGAAATGGAAAACAGGTGGCAGATCAAATGCATTCGAAGTCTTTTTCAAGCCTCAAATGTGCGTTTAATCTAGAAATGTAAGCATTGAAAATCCCACAATTACGTTGAGACATTAAGTGGTTTGTTTTTATTAATATCTCTGACGTGAGGAAAGACATTAATTTCTGAGAATACATTAGCAGAAACGTGTAAAAAGCGTCCATCATGAGAATAAAAGGTGACACAAAGATTTAAAAGGAAGAGTTGTTAAACAGAAACTGACAAAACCGTTAGGAGCTATGCGAAGCTCCAGCTCTCACAGTGTAATATTTATGTTAAAGACTTTCTGCAGTTTTTAAAAATGTGATATTTAAGAACTGATAATAATATTTGGTCATTCATATCAGACAAATGAAAATCATAACAGGCACTATAAACTCTGCAGTTTTATTCAATTATTTCACTCGACGTTACTAGAATGTTTTCCTGCTTAAAATCTGTATTCTTATTGGTTCCAGTTTTTCATAATTATTGGGCTGTAGTATACGGTACCGTATGCTTCTGAGTTGTCCAAGTGATCTAGACTACATTTATTTCGAGGACTTCAAGGCTTAAAAGGCTCTAGCTCACCGGTTGTGTTGGAAAAACGAACTGTGATCATCTGAAAAAGGCAACGTCTCCTGGAGCCTCTGTAATCGGGGACTGTGCCCCTTTAAGATTCTCTTTTTGGCAGAGGCAAGGCTGGTATGCCTGAGTCAGCAGAAAGCTGCCCAGCTATATCAGGCGGAACAGGGACTTGGGGGTGGGGGGTGCTAATTTGGGCCTCCTGAGGATGACATCTTTTAAACATGTAGCAGAGATCTCTGCTGGTGTCTCCCACAACACAGTGTTTAATCTATTGAGAGAATGCCATGTTCTCAGACCTAGCCTTGACTTACCGTCATCGATTTTACTTTATGGTCTCTGAGCACCATCAGACAAGCAGAGGGAGAATAAAAGTGGATGAAACTCATGTTGGTGGAGAGTTTGAAAGTTTTGAGGTGACTTTTTAAGTTTAAACTTTGGTCATTTTGAAGGGTTTGTGCTGCTCTTTTACTTCTGCTTTTACGTGTTTATGAAAGTGATCTGTTTTTATGCAGCTCCCCTTCAACTATTCATAGTTGGTTAGTATTTGTCATGTTTAAGGATGAATTCCATTCCATCGTCTTTTTGCAGTTCCTGGACTGCTTTTCTGCTGCTAGCCCTTTTATTTTTGAGCTTTAGTGTTTTGACCAAACAAGATAAGAGTAAAACCTACATAAACACCTACTCATCCATGCACTTATCTAATCGGCCAATCATATGGCAGAGTTGGAGTGCCTTAAATCACACCGATACAGGCTAGCATCTTTAAGTACTGTCAACCACCAGAATTAGGAAAAAATTCTTCAGGCTGAAAAATTTTGCTGATGAGCAAGGTCGACAGAGAATGGCCAGACTATGTCAAACTGACAGAAAGGCTACAGTAACTCAGAAAACTACTCTGTAAAACTGTAGTGTGCAGAAAAACATCCCAGAATACACATCACACCTTGAGGTGGATGGGCTACAACAGCAGAAAGCCACACTGGCCTCATCTCTATCAGCTAAGAAGAGAAAGCTGCGGTTCAGTGGGTACAGGCTGAATATAACTGGACAGCTGAAGACAAAAAATGCAGCCTGGTCTAATGAATCATGACTTCTGCTGAAGAACAAAGAAGATGCGGTCAGAATTTCATGCCAACAGCACGAATCCATGGACCCACCTGACTTGCATCAGCGGGCCAGGTGTCCAGGCTGGTGGAGGTGGTGTAATGGCATAATGAGTGTGTATTTATTGTTTATCATGCTGGTTATTAATATGAGGAGAACTTACTGAGCTGTGACAACAGCACACATCTCATCTCCTCACAAGTTCTTTTCTGCTTGAAGATTTAATGTCCTACATGCTGCATACTGAATGTGACCAGAGCTAAAGGCAATCAGCAGATGTCTGTATGTATACATGCGTCTGCTGATGGCCTTTCTTGTAACACTGTGTTCTAGATGATCTGAATGTAGTCAATATGATGTAGAACTGTTGTGTTTGAGCGTCCGGACATTTCAGCTGCACACGTAAATGCAGATTCTGTGATGCACACTATAAATTCTCTTATGAACCCTGACGCAATACAACTTAATGGAAGCCGTCATCTAGCTGCTCCTTGTTCTGACTCCGTTGTGACCAGTGCCCTGGTATTGCTAGTGTTGTTAAATCGTTGGACTGTCAACATGACCCTGGGGTATGCCAACAATGACCGTTAAAGCTCTGTAACATTCAGGGAAAGCTGAGCTTAGTCCAATGGCATTTATCAGGTCGAAGTGCCAGATAAAAGCAGCGTGGTTTCTCCAGTGTTGGCAAGATTTCCTGTTAGGATTTTGCACGCTGTGTGCCCACTTGCACTGTTTGTGGGTGATCTTGGGCGATCTAGTCTGGTCACGACAAAAGACTGAAATCTTTCAGCACTAGAGCAACACAAACACACATTACCACCACTATGCCAAGACCTTCCGCTCACACTACAGAGGGAATGTTATAAGCCCGTGTTAATAAATGAATAATGACGTTATAAATGAATATTATTGGTTCATTCAAATGTCTAAAATGCTGTCACTCTGAACACTTCCAGAACATGCAAAACGCTGAATAACCTCAACTAAATACGATGTTGCTGCAACCGGTCATTTCTGTGGCTCCTCAAACTGCCTCTCCAGTGCTGATGGTGTTGCTGTGAAGAGGGAGGGAGGCAGGTGTTGCTCTGAGGAAGCGCGACCAAAAATAACTCCTTAAAGTAACGTAAGAACCGGGCTGAGCGCAGGCGATCAGCAGGATCGACGGGCCGTGTTTAAAGTCACTTTCTCTCGGCTTTTCACTCTTCACAGCTGTCGTTTTGGCTGATCTCCGACAACGTGGAGAGAGAAAGGCTGAAAAGCTCCCTCGAGTTCCCGCTCCGATGCGTTTTCCACCCTAATTATTAGCTGCGCGCCCGGCTGGCCGAGCCGTTTAGGACCTCGCCATGCGGCGGTGCGCGCATTAAAGCCGCAGCTTGTATGTAATTAACAGGTCTTGTAACTTGCTTAGTCCAGCCTGACTGGAATGGTGGCAGTGGTGTAGTAAGCCTGACCAAACGGGGCAGCGCGGTGTGATCCGGCGGCCAGCTGAACCACATTCCGTGGCCGGCTTCCGCGGCTGCGGGCTGCCGGAGTTAAGCCGTTAATGAAGGCCTGGTGCAAACGCGACGAGGGTGGTGACACGGAGCTGCGAAGGAGCAGCCGTGCGTAATGCGCTTCGGCCTGTGAACAAAGCCCAGAGGGGCAACTAACACCCCCCCACCTCCCCCCCTCCGACACGGCTGCCATGCATCGCCAATCCAGCGCCACTCTGCAGAACAATTAACGTTAACAAGCGCGTTATAATCGCTTGCAGGCCGGCGGTCAGTCAGAGTGAAACACCTGAAAACCTCTGCCCAGCTGGGAATCCCACGAGCTGAGGCAGCTCATGTCGAATCATAACACATATCAGAGGCAAACGACCCCCAATTCATTAATAACGATTAACCCACGTGCGCTCTCGTGGATCAACGGTAATTAAAAGGCACACCGCCTGTAGCACAAGCCACGCCAGAGGTGATTCCACACACATCTCACAGGGTGAAGACGTTCTGCCCACTTCCACATTTCCCTCTCCCTCCCAGCAGGTTTGAGTTAAAAACTAACTCTGCCTAAAATGCTTAATGACGTGTGCCGCTGTGATTGTAAAGCTAGAACAACTGACATAAATGATGAGCAATTAGAAGTCGTGCCCATGTGAACTTAACGCGCGTCTCCACGCTTGGCCTATACGTTCTCCTTCCGAGGTTCTGTGGGCTGGAGGGTGGGGGTGCAAGGGAGGTAGAAATAGGAGCAGGGCGTCTTGGGGTAAGGGGTGCGTCTTGGCCCCATATCCCATATATAGCCATATGAATGGTCAAATGTCTCGGCGCAGCGAATCGCCGAACGGCTCCTTAAAAAAAACCAGAAAGCTGCAGGAGCCGTGCCCAAAAAAGTATTGGGTGTCCGTCAGGGACTCGCTTGCCCTGTGCGAAGGCACATATTTGACAGCTCCCGGGCGAGAGTGGGCTCGCACTCCAGCTCAGCGTTCAGCTCGGCACACACACGTCCTCCTTGCCTCTCTCCAACCAGTTTACCCCCCTGTGACATTCAGAGCAGCCGCCTGAACAATAACCAGCCATGGATGCCATTAAGAAGAAGATGCAGATGCTCAAGCTCGACAAGGAGAATGCCTTGGACAGAGCAGAGCAGGCCGAGGGAGACAAGAAGGCAGCAGAGGACAGGAGCAAGCAGGTTGGCATCACCGGGGCATTCGTACAGATAGCGGTGCAAGCTGCTTCACATAGAGATGGTCGATTGAAGCTTGCGTTAAACAAACTGCGACTAGTCTATGAGGGAATGTCAGACTTCTGGATGTGCATGTTTCATGTTTCTGGAAGATCTGTTCTGTTTACAAACGGCATTTCTTCATTTTGCAGTTTATGCTGTAGCCGATGGTCCCGCCAGGTCTCGCTGGGCTTCGCAGCGGGCGGTTGTGTAATGCAGGCTAATATCAGCGGCATGCAGCGTGTGTGTCGATGTTTTGACGCTGGCTTCTCTGAGCACCGTGTGTTTCTCTCTGTCTCTCTCTCTCTCTCTCTCTGTCTCTCTCTCTCTCTCTCTCTCTCTCTCTCTCTCTCTCTCTGTGAACGCACCCCTCAGCTGGAGGACGACCTGGTCGCGCTGCAGAAGAAACTGAAGGCAACTGAGGACGAGTTGGACAAGTACTCTGAGGCTCTGAAGGATGCTCAGGAGAAGCTGGAGCTGGCCGAGAAGAAAGCCACCGATGTAAGTGACGGCATTTGATCACAGGCGCTTTGATCGCCTTAAGTTTTGAACCGTAAGGGGAAAAGTTTCACCACACGCCCTACCGACACACACCTTGATGAAACACCGGTTACATTACTTTTTATTATCTTTCCCACAAAAAACAACAGTCCGGACACGCCCACCGCACCTATGCACACTAGCCTGCTTTTTCTTTGAAAATGTGATGTGAGTGATAGTCGACAGGCCCTCATTTGCATACTGAAAACCTACACCGCTATACGCGCAGATCGGTTAGGTGTTAAATTTAGCGCAGCGCTTTATAAGGTATCGGGTCCTCGGGGGTCGCCTGTGGCCCCTGCTATAAGCCACGGGCTTTAAATGTGTGCACGTGTAGAATTTCATCTCCGATTCTGCGGATACAGTTGCTTTAGGCTACTTCAGCGCATTGTTCAGCGCAGAGTGACGTAAGCCAGCCGGCCTCAAATAACCCCAACAGCCGGTCACGATACCAGTAACTCACCTCCAGCTCCACTTCCAGTTTAAAAACACAGGCGACTCCTCGTCCAGACGCTCCGATAGGACTGTTTTCATGTGCGGCAGTGATGACGGTCCTGTCTGAATCGGAGCTCGGCTACATCAAAGCAACATGTCCCCTGAACCACTAGGTGGCACTGCGACTTCATAAATGGGTTATTGCCGTAAGGCCGCGCGGAGCAAACCGTTCAAAACATTTCAAATGAGAGAGATTTAAATAACTCGGCAGCGCGCGATGCGGTATATAGTCGTGTCAAACCCCTGCGGTCCTAAAAGTTTATCCACCAAGTTATTTTCATATAACACAGCGAACGCATTTGCACCGCGCTGAGCGCGTTTAACTGCTCGCGCTTTACATTAATTTACATTAATGCCAACCTTTAAAAGGCGATTCTGTTTGAAACGCGCGCTCAGTCGTCATCCGGGCAAACCAACGCAGTGAAGACGCGTCATGTTTTCACGCCCGTTTTCCGGCAAGCTCCCGCAGTTTGTGCTTACCGGCAGCTGGCCGGAATACGAGTGGGGAAAAATAACTTCCGGTTTTTGGCGCAGCTCACTAGAGGCAGCATCCTCCAGCGAGGCGCTGGTAAACTGCTGGACCACCCGAGTCGACCCGCTTTGTGGGATGGCAGGGGCGACGTATCTTGAAGCGGTCAAAAAGAAAATCAGATCCTTGCAAGAAGTGACGGACGACGCCGGGAGCAGGACCGCCGGACTGCAGGAGCAGCTGCTCGCGGAGCGCGCGGCGAGAGGAGCGGTTAAGCCCGAGCTCGTGTCGTTAAGCCCATTAGTGGACTAGCTGTCAGGCGTGTTAGCAGCGGATCTCCCCGAGACCGCAGAGCAGACCCTCAGACCCTGAGACCCTCAGCGGCGGCCCTGTAGACCGGCCGGTCGAACTGGCCTCGCTGCCTGTAGCCTGCAGAGCGCTGTGTGGGGCGCGTCGCGGTCGCCCGCTCCCTGTAGCTGTTAACTGGACCGCATTATTGGCTATCCTGAATTCTGATCACCTTAGTGGCCGTGGTGGAGTTTAATGGCACAAAATTGTGTCATTCTCTCGTATTTATTATGGGAGGACAGAAATGGTCAGAACGACACAAAGCTGCTTTTGTCGATAAGACATGGCCCAATAAACTGAATCCTCAGATAAATAAAACGCAGGTGTCTCGCCCCCCGCCCCCCCGCCCCCCGCCGTGTTTAGCACAGGCCCAGGTTTCAGTGACTTGTCTAGTTATGTGTATGAGAGGGAGAACGAGACGGAGCGCGGTGAGGCCTGAGCTTCTGTGTTCTGTGTTCAGGCTGAGGGTGATGTGGCCTCCCTGAATAGACGTATCCAGCTGGTTGAGGAGGAGTTGGATCGTGCCCAGGAGCGTCTGGCCACTGCCCTGCAGAAGCTGGAGGAGGCTGAGAAGGCTGCTGATGAGAGTGAGAGGTGTGTGTTGTGTGAAGTGATTTGTACCGTATGTGTCATATAAAGTCAAATGAGTTGGAACAAGGTGACGGCATTATTGTACGTTTCTCTGTCTCTCAGAGGCATGAAGGTCATTGAGAACAGGGCCCTCAAGGATGAGGAGAAGATGGAGCTGCAGGAGATCCAGCTGAAGGAGGCCAAGCACATTGCTGAGGAGGCTGACCGCAAATATGAGGAGGTGAGCTAATTCACCCAACCCACCCCACGTATTTTCTAACGTCTGTGTTTTGGCTGTGTCATTTATTCCTTTGCCCTTGTGATTGTGAATACGTGTGCAGGTAGCACGTAAGCTGGTGATTGTTGAGGGTGAGTTGGAGCGCACAGAGGAGCGTGCTGAGCTTAATGAGGGGTAAGATTTTTCATAAACCACAAGAACAGCTGTAGTCTAATTAACCACAAGTAACCTGTAATAAGAACTGCCACCAGCGGGGCATGTCTTCCCAACATTGCCGTGTAAACATATTGCTTAACTTCTCATATGTCTGAAAAGGAAACTTTAAAGGAGACAGAATAATGTTTCTTAACATTCTGTACAATAAAGTAACACGACTTTGTTCGTTATTTTTGACCATTGCTGTTGATCTATTCGTTATGAGACGCACAATGTAAAGGGAAGCTTGTGTTGTCAAACACCAACAGAAGTGTGGAAGTGTGGAGCTTTAAGATTTGAATATAACAGCGACACTAATAAAGGTAGAATCTGCGGTCAGGACTTTTCCTTGTAACTGATAGGGTCGAGCTCAGAATGATGCAACTCAATGTTTGTGCTTTTATTATTTCATTTTTTCTCTCGTTTCCACCCTTCTGTGTACCCCAGTAAGTGCTCTGAGCTGGAGGAGGAGCTGAAGACAGTGACCAACCTCCTGAAGTCTCTGGAGGCCCAGGCTGAGAAGGTAAGGCTGTGTGTGTGTTGATGTGTGTGTGCTCTAGAATGCATGTTTGTGTGTTATTGTAAGTTGAAAGTAGACAGTCCTCTTACTCCCTCCGTCTGGTTGTTTCTGTCCACAGTACTCTATAAAGGAGGACAAATATGAGGAGGAGATCAAGGTCCTGACAGATAAGCTGAAGGAGGTGTGTTTACTCATAGTCTCTGAGATGTTCACATCAAAGGAGGCTTTTATGGCCAGATCTATTTATACACAACAGGCAACAAAGCCAATAACATTGTTAATTTGCTCTTTACATGAAGTCCACTTGGAAAGTCTTGAGTGTAGTTCCCTTTTTCATTGCAGTGATTAGAGATTGCAGTCTTCGTTAGGGTCATCCTCTTTGCACACTGAAATATTTCCTCACCTCACAGATGACATTTTTGGCAAGATGCAGCAACAGCATTCAAAGCACTTTTGAACTTGAGCTGGCCCACATTATGCATGTCAGAATGTCTCAACACAGATCAGCCAAAATAAAGAGAAAAACAGTCAATTGCAGATCTTATATAAATAGCAAATACAGGCCAGATCGGATCTGATCTGACGCTAGTAGTGCATGTTTGTGAACTCATATGCCTTTCTGTGCCACAGGCTGAGACTCGTGCTGAGTTTGCTGAGAGATCAGTTGCCAAGCTTGAGAAGACTATTGATGATCTTGAGGGTACGTCTTTTTCCACATATCTCTCGCTTATAATGCTCTTTGACACAGGCTAAGTTATTATTTTATTGCAGAAAATCACAAAGCCCATTGCTCCCATCACAATGGATGAACATCCAGAATATTCCAGTATAAAGCAGCATTTAACACATGTTGTCATTGCCTTGTTCATGTTCAGCATACTGTCATAATCACGGTCTGTTCTTAACTGAGCATTTCATTAGGTCAGTAGACATTGTAGAGGGTTTTAAATGAAATGGCATTGCAGTTCACTTATGTATTTAATTTGATGTGCCATTGTAAAGACACCGCCATGGCTGAGGAACATTTCTATAAGGCTGTTGATTTTTCCTTTTCATTTCTTCTTCAAGTTTTTTTCTGTTTCACTTCATCTCTTTGTTTTCCTCTCTTTGCGTGTCCCTTCTTTTCGTCCACGTCTCTCTCCTGCACTGCCATATCATGATTTCCATCACTCCCCCACATGCTGCTCTGTGACTTGATTGGCTATTGTAGATGAGTTGTATGCTCAGAAACTCAAGTACAAAGCCATCAGTGAGGAGCTGGACCACGCCCTCAACGACATGACCTCCATGTAAATATCACCACCTTGTGTGTGTGTGTGTGTGTGTGTGTGTGTGTGTATGTATACTTACTCTTCTTGTCTTATTGTTTTCCTTTGATCAGATTCTGTCCATCTCCCACTAACACAGTATAATGTTCTGATTTAGTTAAAATCTTAATCAAAGTTACATAAAGTTTGAATGTAAAAGTGTCATGCCATTGACTTCTGCACTGCAGTCTGAATGTAGGTCTAATTAATGTAGTTACTTATATATAATTAACACACACACACTCACCAGCCACTTTATTAGGTACCCCTTGCTAGTAAAAGGCTGGACCCCCTTTTTCCTTCAGAACTGTCTTAATTCTTCGTGTCAGACTTTCAACAAGGTGTTGGAAACGTTCCTCAGAGATTCTGGTTGGTTATTTGATTTCCTGTTGTCTTTCTATCATCTGGAACCAGTCTGCCCATTCTCCTCTGACCTCTCACATCAACAAGGCATTTTCATCCACACAACTGACCGCTCACTGGATATTTCCTCTTTTTCGGACCGTTCTCTGTGAACCCTAGAGATGGTTGTGTGTGAAAATCCCAGCAGATCAGCAGTTTCTGAAATACTCAGACCAGCCCGTCTGCCACCAACAACCACGCCACGTTCAAAGCCCCTTAAATCCCCTTTCTTCCCCGTTCTGATGCTCGGTCTGCACTTCAGCAAGTCGTCTTGACCACCTCTACAAGCGTCTGAACAATAAAGCCTAATAAACAATAGTACCTAATAAAGTGGCCGGTGAGTATATTAGCGGTTATAACAGCATTAGCGGTTTTACTGTCACACACGTGCACAAATGGGCGTTCTTCCTAACCATTGCATGCTGCCTACCTCCTTCCTTGCTTGCCTGTTTTTTTGTCCTCCATCACATTCTCTTTCTCCCGCTCTCGTCCACATAGATAAATTCTTTTCATCTCATCTGTGGCCCCTGGCGCTGGCTGAGTGGCACCTGCTCGTCACCATTTATGTCCCTTTCCTACTTTCTGGCACCGCTGCTTTCCTCCATCACACCTTCCTCAGTGGGGATGGAGCACCAGCTCTAATGTCCCATCTGTTGTACAGAACTTTGAGTTATTTTGCTTTCTGTAAAATAATAAAAAAAACTTTCTTCCATCTGTGTAAGCTGCCCACTTGCTCAGTCTCTTTTAGTTTGTCTTAGTTCTTTCTAATGTTCTTAATTTATTGCTGAGAAGCTTGAATAAAATCCAGAAAAGCCCTTCTCACCACCTTATATTCCATTTTCTGCTCTGACAGTTTGTGTCCTCCTATCTTAATATCAGTGAGTTTATACTGTAAACTTAATTGATGTTTTCTGCAAGTGCTGTAGGAAAGAAGACTCAGACAAAACAACTTCTGAAGTAGGGCTGTCACAATTACATGATTAAAATGGATAGTTTATTAAAATTGCACTTCATCAATGATTTGAAGTAGCACTCATTTTTGGATCATCATTAAAACAGAGGAAACCGTCACCAGCAGCTTCTCACAACTGCATGTATAGTTATATAAGTTTAAAACATTGCATGTCCATAAAGTTTAAAATGAATATGGCTTTTAAAAATGATTGTAAATTGTAATAAAGTCTAACTCTGAATACTACTGGAGGAGCAGGTTAGCCTGTTAGCAGGATCCAGCATTATTCAGAGTTAGGCTTTATTATTTGAACTGCAGAACTGCAACACACAGATTAAAGAATATTTCACCTGAATGTCTGCTGCTATCTTCAGTTGTCCATGATTAAGTAGAGCTGCACACCTGCATCGACATTTTAAGTTGATTAAATTGATGTTTTATGCAGTTGAACACTGTAATAACAGTAACAGAATTACTTTGCATCTGCATTGCCTTCATCTCATCTTTGACAGCCATACATATTAAGTAGAGCTGCCATAGTCAACAGTGAAAGCCCTACTCTGAAGTTTCTGATATGTTCAGGTATCAGGTCATGTCAATGCATTTATTAACACCTATCTCTCTCTCTCTCTCTCTCTCTCTCTCTCTCTATCTCACACACACACACACACTTCATTTGTTTCCCTTCGTCCATTCTTATGTTCCTCTCCTTTCTCTTTCTGATCGTGCAGACCGCCACTATCAACAGCTTCAGAAAAACCGAGTGCTCTCACACGAACTCAGTTTAGCGCTGAATGAAGACTGAAATTTAGAGTAAACTGTATACTGAGATTTACTGCTGTGTTCCTTAAGCTGGAGTTTTTGCACTGCGTGATTATGGCGTCCAACACTGTGCAAGACCAAGGTGGACTGTCGACACAAACACTGAAAGAATGTGTAACGACATTCAAGGCAAGAATGTTTTCTTTCAGGTTCACTGGTAAAGGCTGATTTGTGCTGTTGTGGTGTAATAGTGCAGTTGTTGTTGTTATCGCTGGCGATAACAAAAGCGTGGCATCATTTTATAGCAGTTATTTCTCAGTTGTAGCTCATTGTGAATGCTGCTAATCTTTCAGTTGACACCACATGTGTGTTTGTAAATAGAAGAAGAGATATTATGATTTTAATTAGATGAAATTATTATGCGCACAGTCTTGTTTTACAAAGAGAGCATTTTGTTTACATTTATGTTTTTGCCATAACTTGACATCAAAACAAACAGAAAATTCATTAGTGCAGGTTAGAGGCTGCCAATACAGAATGTAAGTTGAATGTAAATGTAATTCCTTACATGACTGTATAATTTAATACATTAGGGGTGGGAGACATGGCAAAAATATCATGATGTTTGAAGACATTTTCATAATACACAATATGCATCACAGTATTTAGTTTTTTTGAGATTTAATAAGTTTGAAGAGACAATAAAAGAACCTGTACTATTGCACATACAATATACTATAATAATAATAATAATAATAATAATAATAAACCTACAACTACAGTGATTTTTATTCGTTGTCCTAAGAAATGCGCTGCATTACATCCAATTAAAGAAATTATACTTACTTTGTAATAAACATGTACTTAGTCCGTGCTAAATACTGACGGTATCCACGATATACTAAGAAAAGCATATTGTTACATAATTTATCATGATAACAATAAAATATTGTCCTATTGCCCACACCTAATGTAAATTATGTAGTTACATATCAGAAGTACAGCAAATTGATAGTAATAAATTTAGTCTTCTAAGGGTTAAAGATCACTACAGTGTATGGCTTGTGAACTGGTGAAATTTTAAAATAATCACACTGTCATAAACAGTTTAAATGGGATGTTTTCCAGCTGAACACACTGCGCTGTGCTGTTACTGTAATAACAGTAAAAATGACTTTGCTTCTGCATTGGCTTTATCTTCTCATTGACAGCCATACATATTATCTCAATGAATTAAATATCATATCAGTCCTACTTTAACAACATTTCCCAGAGAACCGTGATCTGTGGTAGCCTTCACTCTCAGAGGAGCTTAGGCCTCGAATTCAGCTTTATGTGGCCCAGTGCTGCTTTGGAGGAACCTGGCCTACAAGAAAAGCATCACAGACACAAGCAGAAAACATCGGGATCATGTTCAGTGTTGTGTTACTGTGTTTACGTGAAAACTGCTCGTCAGCAAAGTGGGATGATGTGCAACTTTAGAACACAACACCTCCAGTAAATATAAAGAAATAAAATAGCATTTAAATACATAATTGCATGTCTGATTAAGTATAATTAAGTATAATCTGACACGCAAGAGGATATCGCTGATGGACAAGCAGATCAGGAAGACGTGCGGACCGTGCAGACAAGCTTTCCTCAGGTTTACAAAGTTTATGTTTACAATTGATTGCATCTGATCATACTGGCCTGAAACCTTTAGATTAAGGTGATTATAAATAAAATAAGACATAAATATCCGGACATTTGTTGTGTCTTTTGTTATATCTGCGTGCAGCATGTATATGTTTTGCTTTACTGATTGTTTTTAAAAACAAAAGTTGTAAGTCATGAGTTTTAACCGGCATTTTTAACAGAATGTGGATAACTTTTAATTCAGTTTTTAATTAGATATTATGAAATAGATTTTATTTTTTTATGCTCACATAAAATAAAGTGTTTCTCCAGGTGGTTTACTCACTACTCTAACTAAACTGATGAAATGGATGTATACGAGGGCATTTAGTCTCTTAGAGATCAGACTAACCTCATACATGATAACAGGGGTCGGCCATATGGATTTTTAAGGCATCAGTAGCGAACTGTGGCTCTTAAACCTCGGCCCTCTGACTCACGCATTCTAACGGCAATGAGCTGACTTGGATAAACTTCCTAACTCACAAATCCATCTTTGGCCCAAAACCCAGAGATCTAGTTCCACAGTGTGCGAACACAGAGACAAATGGTTCTAATCCTATTCTATTCTATTCTGTTCATGATTGCTGTGGAAATAACTCTCAAAAGCCTTTTTCTGCACCAATGTAAGCTCAGTTAAGCTTTACGCTCATTTAGATTTAATCTGGAAAACGATGTGGATAATCATTTGCAGCGATGTCTTGACTAGTTATAACACTACTATCAACTTCCTTCATGAATCAACAAGCTGGCTCATTTTTTTCACTAGCTTGTCCCACAGCAGGTAGAACCTGTCATACAGTTAAAGGCCAGAGAAGGAAGATATAATCGGTCAGTCCTGCTGTCATTTGAAATTGGTCTCTGACCTGTAGCTGGACCACCAATCACCAACATTCTTCCCAGCGACAGCAGATATGGCAAAATTCAGAATTCAGAAAAATCTGAATTCCTATCAGAATTTTGCCAGGAGACAATTTAAACCTTCCGATTCCAGTACAAAATGAAAAGGCAGGTTTAAAGGATTTGTTTGTTTAGTTTTGTATTTGTTTGGATGTTGATTGTTAAATTATGATCAGATAAAAGTAGAACTGCTCAATTTTAAAAGATTATTTTTAGAATATCTTAGGCTGTGACGGTTCCCCTCCCCTCCATTTTTACGATACACAGTTTGAATCACATTTTTTTATTTGATAAGTTGAAACAGAAAAAAAAACATTTAACATTTTGTTCTACATACATTGAAACAGTAAATTCAATGAAGCTAAACCATGTGCTCTCTGAGTAGGCTATTGAAACATGTTAGTCAGTGTTCTTTTAATAATATTACCTATGATTAGAAAAGTGTAGTGTGATGTAATTTATCACAATAAAATAAGTCATATTACCCACCCACATCTGATAATGATGGCAAGGTAGTCCAGTCTCTCATTAATGATGGGTGGATATAGAACATTTACGCCATTTGGCTGACGCTCTTCTCCAGAGCGACTTACGATTTCATCATTTTTTACACAGGTGGGTGAAGGTGGTGTTAGGAGTCTTGCCCAAGGACTCTTACTGGTATAGTGTAGGGTGCCTGCCCTGGTGGGGCACTGAACCCCAGAAGGCAGAGGTGTTACCCGCTACACTAACCACCCTCGAAGAAAATAAGGTTTGTGTTTGTGGCCTCAGGGAAATTAGTATTGAATATATAAACTCTGAAATAAACTCTGGAATTTCAGTCAGTCATACCCAGCACTCCATTTCAAAATCTCCTTATAGATCCCCGTGTGCTGTAGATGTAATTCCAGCTGATTTATCAGAATCAGAAACCAGCTTTATTGGCCAGGTCTGCTTTGCATACAAGGAATTTGGTTTTGGTTATAGGAGCTCACAGAGCGCAGAATCAGGTAGGGAGTAACAAAATTAATATAAAATCTAACAAAATAAAGTAAAATAAAACCTGCATTCCTACCACACACACACACACACACACACACACACACAGCCATACCTCTGTAAACCTTACAATGTGCAAAGTATGAGTCTAAAGTTAATGTGCTGAGTGCAGCAGCAGTTAAAGGGTGTATAGTAGCAGAGAAAGGGGTCAGTGAGGTAACGGTCAGAGAGGTGGTTGTTGTGTAAAGCATGTTGTGAACCATCACCTACTCCATGGGAACCAATATCAGAGTTTAATTGGGCGCTAATGGCGGTAAAACCTGACTAACTACACTGTTATCTGATTTATCTTCTCCTCCTCCTCCTTCTCCTCATTTTCAGCCTGATTCTCTGCAGCTCTGTGGGGGCAGTCGTGGGCTGGAGGTCAGGGAACTGGCCCTGTGACCGGAAGGTTGCTGGTTTGATCCCCAGAGCTGACAGTCCATGACTGAGGTGTCCTTGAGCAAGACACCTAACCCCCAACTGCTCCCCGGGCGCCGTGGATAGGGCTGCCCACCGCTCCGGGCAAGTGTGCTCACTGCCCCCTAGTGTGTGTGTGTGGCGTTTCACTTGCATGGATGGGTTAAATGCGGAGATGGAATTTCCCCGGTTGTGGGATCAAAACAGTATCACTTAAACTTAAACTTAACGGTTAACTGCTTTTAAGGTGGAACTTCAATTAACATAGCACTATATTTAAGGTGGAACGGCTATTAACATAGCACTAAATATGGCACAGTGTTAAGGTGGAACCTTTTTATGGAGGCACAGAATTTAAGGTGGAACGTTAATTAACGTAGAAACAAAAATAAGGTGGCACAGGACTTAAGGTGTAACTTTTTTTTAATGTGGCACAGACTTTAAGGTGGAACTTCTTTTAAGGTGGCACTGAATTTAAGATGGAAGTTCAATTAACATAGCATTAAATTTTCAATGGAACTATTAACATATTACTAGATTTAAGGTGGAACTGCGAATAACAGCATTACATTTACTACTGACCTTCAGTTAACATCACATTAAATTTAAGGTGGAACTGCACTTAGGTAGCACTGAGTTTTAAGGTGGAACTTGTTTTAAGGTAACACTGAGTTTACATTGACAGTGAACTGGGTGAGTCTGTATGTTAATCTACAGAACCGACACCGTCTGGCCGACACAGCTCCAGGGCAGCCCCGAAACCCAGGTCCGCTGTTCTGACCCGCACTCTTCTGTTTGTCGTTTTTCCATCCCTTGTTCCTCCCATAGAGTCCCACTCATTTCGCCGCCGCTCAGACCCTTTTACTCATCCACACTCGTCCTCGGGTTGTTTTATCTCCTCGTCCGTCGTGTCGACCTCCTGGAGTCTTCCGTCCCACAAAGCGCTGCGGAAGCGCACAGCCCCTCTTTCCGCTTCCGCCTTCGCGAACGGCGTCACATCTAGAGCAGCTGTACTCCAGACATGGAGGAGCTCGGCGCCCCGTCCAGCGCCGCGTCCAGCGCCCCGGCCGACAGTAAAGCGGGATACGTGCTCAGTAATGTCGCCGAGGTCGTGGAGAGAATTCTGACCTTCGTTCCCACCAAAGCTCTGCTGCGCGCGGCGAGGTGAGGCTGTAGACCGCGATCAGCGCCTAGCGGGCCGGCGAGCCGGAGATCCGGAGACCCGGAGATCCGGACAGCGCTCACAGAACCCGCAGCTCACCATTACCATCACTAACCATCACTACTATCACTAC
This sequence comes from Pygocentrus nattereri, assembly GCF_015220715.1. Classification (NCBI taxonomy): domain Eukaryota; kingdom Metazoa; phylum Chordata; class Actinopteri; order Characiformes; family Serrasalmidae; genus Pygocentrus; species Pygocentrus nattereri. Next base: position 41,285,395 of record NC_051225.1, read on the forward strand.
TATCACTACTACTACACTCTCAGACAGGAGAGAGAGAGGGAGAGTGTGTGTGTGTGTGTGTGTGTGTGTGTGTGTGTGTGTGTGTGGGCATTTAACTTGTATATCAAATGTTCAAAGCTGGAATTTACCGCCGCGCTGTAAAGCATGAAATATTAAAATAATACGTAATGAATTTAATCGAATTAACTCGAAGCTCCACATGAACATGATGGTGTTTATCATTGAGCCGCCGGTCTGGAGCGGGTTTAGCCGGCTTGCTGTTCTGGCTCATCCAGTGTGGAAAAGAAAGTAAAAGTCTGAGTGTTTATTTCACTGCAGGAAATTCCAGTGTTTTACCAGTAACTGAGTAACCAAGTAACCGAGTAACTGAGTATCTGAGTAACTGAGTATCTGAGTAAATGTAATTAGTGTCTGTACTTTAGTATTTTTGGTGTATCTGTACTGAAGTTTCTCCGTTCTGGACTTTCTCCTTTCACTCCACTACATTTCAGAGTCTAATATCCGACTTTTTCCTCCTACATTTTGAGAAATCTGTCGTTCCTTTTGGTTTCTGTGTGTATAAAAACGTCACATGTCAAAACGAAAGAAGCGCAAAGCCAGAGCACCAATCAGGGCCCAGCGGTCACTTTGTTTAGAGCTGGTTTTGACCTGTTGGTCATACCGACCCAGTGCAGCACGCGGTTCAACGTCAGCGCAGCAGCGTAAAACTTTGGGAGAGTCTGTTCAACATAAATGATGAACTAACCTAACTTTGTGTAAATAGAGCTCAATATAGAAATATGTCCACATATGCAGTCGAGACTGACGCGGCTTTTTTCTGAATTTCTACAAACACCATTTCATTTTATAGTAAATGAGTTTGGGCTGGTTTATGTTTATGAACAGACGCCTACAGATCAACATAGTAAAGGAGCTCATCTGTGATCCTGAGTTTAAAGCCAGTTTTTATTCAACTTAAACTTGGAACTAAGTTGTAAATAAATCTGAAACTGAAACTTTGCTTGTGTGTAAAAAGTGATTTCAGAGCCACTCGGTTCTCCCTGATGGAAACTGTTTACCTTCAGTGTTTTGTGCTTCTGATCATTTTAATAGACGTCAGCGTCACTAATTAATGACGTTCTATTAAAAGACTGGTTTACCAAGAGAGACGCTGGAGGACTTTCACCTGAAATGAGTGGGGGTCTCGAATTTAACTCAGGTACAGGGTTTGTGAACTTCGTCCAGCTCTGGATTTTACAGTGAAGTTGTTCACACTACTCAGTTGGGGACGAAAGGAATAGTGTTAGTTCCTGCATGCCAGTTGTGTTTCAGTGTAAGTTGGCAGCTTGTGATGTGATCAATATTTCCTTATTTTCAGGGTTAGTAGGTTATGGAGGAATTGTGCACGCAGAGTCCTGAAAACCCAGCAGCAAATGAGCTGGCTGTCCGCTTTCGGCACGTCCAGATACGAGGAACATGTTCTTTTGGGAGCTATGGAAGAAGGCTTGGAGGTCAGCTGGCTCTTGTTTGTCTGTAGTCTTGTTAGTCGTAACAGTGATGTTTACTTAAAATATCTTTGGAGCATCAGTTGCGTTAAACATGCCACATTTAGTTTAACAATAAAAACACATTTAAAATAATGTTGTATGTTTGCCGTATGACGTGCAGCAGCTCTCTTTAAATATCTTACACACCTCGTCAGTCGTGTGTGAATAGAACCGTCAGAGCGCGTTTGTTCTGACTGACTGTTGCTCTTTGTAGTTGAAGTACTCGTGTAGGTGTGTGTTGGGTTGGCTGGCGTAGGTGGTCGTGTTACGTGGTCTACACTTGTAATTGTGTCTCACTGCATCTGCAGACTAAGTACCTGCTGCCCCTGACGGCGCTGTTAATGGTCGACAGTGAACATTTCAACGGACATAATGGTTCTTACAGACACAAAAAAGGTGAGATGGTATCTGTGTGTTTGTGTATGCATACAGATATTACACACACACACACACACACACACACACACACACAGTTCAGCCATAGCATTAAAACCACCTCTTTGTTTCTACACCTATTATCTATTTTATTGAAGTTTTCTGGTTGTTGATCTGTTGCTCTGCCTGCTCTATTAGCCCCCATTTACTCTGTTCTTATATGGTCTGACCCCCCCAGGACTACCACCGAGCTAGTACTGCAGTGACCCGGATGTGGTACTGGCATGTTAGTGTGTGTTGTGACACCCCCCCATCACTGTTAATGGTGCACCTGCCTGCTCTAAAGTGGTCCTATGGGGGTCCTGACCATTGAACATCAGGGTAAAAGTGGGCAGAGCAACAGATGGACTGCAGTCTATAAATGTAGAACTACCACGTGCACATAAACACCAAATGAAGCTGATAGAAAGGAAATGAAGTCTTGGCTTATTGATTATATCCCTTGTAATCTGTTCATTTAGCAAGGAAGTGTCAGGATGAGGAGGAGTCGGACGCTATGGACAGACTGAGGCGCTTGTTGCCCAAGTCTTGTGACATCTTATGCATCGTCACCCCAGGAATTGTCTGTAAGTTACTCAGTCCAGTGCTTTGCTTTGTGGTTAATTCTCACTGTACGACTTGCTTAGACTGGTAAGTTTGATCTTTCAGTAGAAAAGCAGAAAATCACTTTGTCTTTCATATTGTGCTTTCACAAAAGTAGTTTTTACACTTATAATGTTTAATGATCTTTTTATTTGACATCTGAAATGGAATTTATGGTTTTAATGGAATGGAATAGTAAAATATTTTGTGCTTCCTCATGTTTATTATAAAGTTATGTGCTAAAACATCCAACACCTAGGCCAGAGCTAGCCATGCATGTAAGAGCCGTGTCTGTTTGCTGTGTCTTGTGTGAAAGATATTCAGGGTAGTAGTTTCTTTCTTTTGCAGTGACACCCACTGGCTTGCCCTGTACTACCCCTAAGGAGTTCATGGAGGGCGAAGCTGGCTTTAGCCTTCTCTTTCCTGCTATGGACGGGGTTCAGATCCGGCCGTTTCACTTCTGCAAAAATAGCCTTAACCAGGAATCTTTGGAGGAAGCAGGTGAGCTTATGTAGCAGAGGATTTACAGACTGAACACAGATTTATCTTCATAAAGCTCTTAAAGAGCAAGCACTAATTCACAGTTATTATGGATATGTTGTAAATATTGATCTTAAATCATATAAGGTAATAAAGAAATACTGATCCTCGATCATTCTTGGGATTAAAAACTGAAAAATTGAAATTAGCACACAGAAAAAAGCTCCCATCACACAAAATGTCTGTATTTCTATATAATTAAAGTGTCTAGTATTTTTGAAAGTTGGTATTTTGTCATTTGTAGGGTTGACAGGAAACCCTGACCTGAAGGTGGTGCTGTTGTTTGGCTATCATGCCTACAAGTCTGGAGCTGCTGTGTTTCTTAACAAACTGCTGGAGCCACTGGCCCGCAGTAATGTGCTCATCGCTGGCGGTCATGTGGAGAAGGCCTGCATCCAGCAAAGGGACTGGTAGGTCAAACATGATACCGTTCTGCAAGATTTTCAATATCATAAGTGTTCAGTGTGTGAAGAGGGTGCATATGTGTACACAGCTGTTCTCCAGGTTCATTTGGGGTGGTGGGTCTCACCTTGAGTGGCTCCAGGATTCAGGGTGCCTCTGTGCTGCTGGACCAGGACGTTAGCAGCCCCAAAGCGGCCGAAGTCACGATCCGTCGGCTTAAAGCGGCCAGCATCCCGGAGAGAAACACCGTCGGCTTTATGTTCGCTTGCGTGGCCCGTGGACATAACCACTACAATAATGAGCACAATGTTGAGGCTGACACCTTTCACAAGATCTTCCCCAGCGTGCCGCTCTTTGGCTTCTTTGGAAACGGAGAGATTGGCTGTGACCGCATCGTGAAAGAGAACTACACACTGAGTGAAACGGACGCCAATGGACTGCAGCATGGTTACACCACCGTTATGAGCCTGGTGCACCTTGGGTGATGTGCGTGCTGCACTAGGATGATGCTGACCCTGTCTGAAAGAACATTTGTGTGTCTCAGGACGTGGCTTGGCTGAGATGTTTATTTAAGCAGAAGAGCAGATCCAATTATTCTGTCAGTAGTTTTTGATTTGCTACTAATTGTGCTACTTTAATGAACTAAACATGTAAATTCTTGTCTATAAGATCAGTTTTGATATAAAGAAAGATGGTTTGATTTGCATGATGCTTACCCTGACCTTGCAGTTGGACTGATCTTTTATGTCATGCATAGGGCATAGCTGTTCTTCCGGTCAGTATGAGTTACTTCTGACTTTTAATGGTTAGGTGTTCATCAGTTTATCCACTTACAAGCTTTTAAAGTCAGTCTGCATGTTTTGAAAATTGCTCTCAAGATTTCCCCTAAAATAAAACTACTCTGGAAACCCTCTATGTTAGAAAAAATATTTTCCCTGTTAAATTGGGATCAGCTAGTGGAGACTTATTCACACGTCTGTTTTTCTTCTTAAAATACAGCAGTGCCCTTAAATAACGACTGTAAGCATTCCGCTGTTATATACTCAACTAAACAGCTTTAATTATGAAAGCAGAACCATTTTTTTCTTAGTTCAGGTTGCGTTGATTCTTCTAATAACAAGTATTTGATTATTCTGAATGTTAAATTTGCAAACTTTCATATACTTCAAACTTTCACTGTTTCTGTTACTTATGTACATCTATACCACACGTTCTCCTTCCGGTCAAAGAATGGATGGCTTCAGTTACATCTGCACTGTTGTCTCATCTACGCAGTGCAATGAGTCAAAGTGTGTTTAGGCCACATGGAAGCACCACAGACGGAAATGTTAAGATGCATAACTAAAGCCTCAGGTTCTGTTTTTTTTATTTTCTGACAGGTTCTGTTTAAAAAGTACACCTCTGTGTGGTAGAATAGGAGACAAATAAGGACTGTAGTTCTGTTTTACTGTATTTTTATACTTTTTGTAGAGAAAAATCCCTAAAAGGACATGAGATGTGAGATGTAAACCTTTTCAGATTTGTTCTCCTCTAAAAAGTTTGAATCGTCTCTCAAAGAACAAAAAAGAAAATACAGCCTTGATTTTTTTTTTCTTGTGAGAAAACATTAAACATGCTGTAAAGCCAGTGCATTGTTGTTGTTTATGTGGCTTCCTTTAAATGCACAGAAGCAAGAATATATTGGACTTTACAGTTGTTTGTGACAAACCGACGTTGTTGTACATTAAACCAAGTGTAGAGCGATGTACTTGGTTTAATGTAGTTTCTTTCAGATCTTTTGTGTTACAGAGTTTAAGCAGAGCGTTTTGTTCTCAGAAGTAGCAGCTGGATGCGAGAAGCATGAGAGGAAAGAAAAACAAGGGTGCGCAGTTAAAGAGATGTTCTTCGGTTAATAGTCACTTTCATGATGTTGCTGGCTGTAATGGATCTGATGATTAAAACCCCTGTCCTGTTATCAGCTGAAAATTCAGTCCCCAGCGGCCCGCGATAGTCCCGAGTTCAGCAGTTGGAAACACGACTTTGTTGAACATTTGAGTGCAAGACAGGTTTTAACTTTAACTTTCTACAGAAGGACTCATTGTAACTGCAATATCTAAAGTATGTCAATACTTTATTATTAATACTTAATGATATTGTCCTCGGAGAAACCATCATTTTTTAAAATGCCACTTTAAGCAGTTTATGACTGAGCAGCTAGCAAGAGGAAACATCAGAAAGCACTATACAGTGAAAAAAGTAAGAGGCCACCTTTTTGTTCATTTAATTAAAGCAACTTCCCAAATTGCACCTTAGCTGTCTTCTTAATTTCTTCCTCATGTGCCTCTAAAATGGCAAAAAGGAAGAGGTTTTATAGAAGATAATACACTTGCATAAGGAAGGTGAAAGGCAAGGGTGACTAAGTGACGATAGTTTTCAAGTCCAAAAATGAAAAATGAGATGTTTTTCACTTGGTCATCACTTTCACAGATCTGCCTACAATAAACACGTCCTACTAGTGATTTTTCTCATTTCAAGCTTTATCCTAATTCAGCCACATCACCTACTTTATTAACTTTAATTATGCGTAGGCAGTTCCATCCCGTTAACTGGAATCATCCACATCCATCATCAAACTGATGAAATAGGCGTCTGCTTAGGATGCACACTGTGGCTCTGGAAGCCTCCTCGCCTCGATTCACCCATGTGCATTTAACGAATTGATGCATCCTTAAATGGCAGAGTGTGAGTCACAGACTAGAGGAGGCAGGACAGGAAACAAAGAGGCAGCGATTAAACATATGAGATCCACCCAAGGCAGCCCACCCAAACTATGACCATCAGATAAATATTACCTTCATTTTTGAGAGAGGAAAAATTCCAGCTCCTCTCTTGCTTCAGATCTAAAAATCCACAGCACAGGTGTTTCAGTCTGTCCCTCCACAGTGAGGGTCTGAAAGGATGTGTAGCTGTTACTGAGAAAAGATAGGATAGGACAAAAAAGAAGAATATTAGCGAAACGGGGCATCTGAGATATAAGTAAGGTTTCATGGACTGGTGAGTTTAAACTTGAGATGGAAGTAACATAAGACAGTACACTCACCAGCCACTTTATTAGGTACACCTGTTCAGTTGCTTGTTAACACAAATAGCTGATCAGCCAATCACACGGCCGCAGCTCACTGCATTTAGGCATGTAGAGGTGGTCAAGACGACTTGCTGAAGTGCAGATCGAGCATCAGAACGGGGAAGAAAGGGGATTTAAGGGACTTTGAACGTGGCGTGGTTGTTGGTGCCAGACGGGCTGGTCTGAATATTTCAGAAACTGCTGATCTGCTGGGATTTTCACGCTCAACCATCTCTAGGGTTTACAGAGAACGGTCCGAAAAAGAGGAAATATCCAGTGAGCGGTCAGTTGTGTGGACGAAAATGCCTTGTTGATGTGAGAGGTCAGAGGAGAATGGGCAGACTGGTTCCAGATGATAGAAAGGCAGCAGGAACTCAAATAACCAACCAGAATCTCTGAGGAACGTTTCCAACACCTTGTTGAAAGTCTGACACGAAGAATTAAGACAGTTCTGAAGGCGAAAGGGGGTCCAGCCTTTTACTGTACCTAATAAAGTGGCTGGTGAGTGTGTATACCACTGAAGCAGTCTGGTCTACAGCCGTTAGTCAAGCATATTAGAAAATCAGCCCACGTTTGGGATTTATAAGTACATGTGGAATTGGAGATTTCCTTTTGATTGAAAGCATCACAAACATACAAACAAATTTTAATACAAGATCAATAAACTAACCCTAACCCCCTCAAATGTTAAACTGGGAGGAAGTTCATTCTACAGCCAGGTAAGCACTGCAAGCACACTGCTGAGAAGATCAAGACGTACCTATCAAACAAAGAAGCCACTGATGTTTTAAGGACAATGTTATCGCCACCCCAGAGACCAGACCACAGCGTGACCCCCCAGAGACCAGACCACAGCGTGACCCCACAGAGACCAGACCACAGCGTGACCCCACAGAGACCAGACCACAGCGTGACCCCACAGAGACCAGACCACAGCGTTACTGAATGTATTTTGAATTCCTTGAATTATAAGACACAGAAAAAAGCTACCAACTCCTCTGACTGAACTCTGGAGGTGTTTAAAATAAGCAAAAGTAATAAGAATGATAAATAAACTGAGAGCAATTATCCCAGAAAGAAAGGAAACTATAACTAAGGCAAAGGGTAACAAGGTGCGCATTAAATAATGAAAATATTTCATTGCCGTGGCTTTTTTGGTAATGTTTCGATAAAAATACTGCATGTTGTTTTCCTGATGCTGAAAAATGAAGAACTCATGAGAAGTCAATCCTAATCACATCTCTGTGCGGACGTGGTGTGAAGATATGAATCAAGATAAATGCATTCCTTTTTTATTAATGATGTCAAAAGTTGTAGTTGTCCAATTGCATTGATAGGTGATCACAAGTATTTTAGAAATGCATTATGGGTTCTTTACATGGCTGTACTTTTGAATCATTTTGACCAACTTTAAAAAAGTGTGGTTGTATAATTTCCAACAAATCCTGTATTTCACCAAAACTGAGGAAAAAAATAGCAGTGGCTGTATTTGAAAAGGAGCGACAGCATCAGATCAATGTGAACATGCGAGCCTTTTCCTGTAACTGTGGTCAGGTAGCCCTGAGGTAGCCCTGGAGCCATTTCAGGGCTTTCTTGCAGCAGGGCAGCTGTCAGACTGCGGCTTGCCCCAGGATCGATTCAGGCAGAAATGCTTTTAGGATCGTGCCAGTGCCCCGTTGCTAAAGCTGTCCTTATTCTGAGCTTTGCCTCAGCTGGGACATAAACTCTAACAGATACACAGGAGTCAGTGCTTTGGGCTCCATTCCACAGAGAGAATAAGGTGAAAAACATCTGTCCCTGTCACCTACCAGCCTCATGCAACACTCATGCACATAAGCCACAGCCATGCCATACATGCACATTCCCAAAGGACCTTGCTAAATCCTAAATCTGGCTTTTAGGAACAAATGTGGCGTTTTGGCAGAACATGGAGTCTCGTTGAGCACTTTAGTGACATTCTGTTGGGGCACCTGAGTTCAACCTGCACTCTATTGCCCTCAGGCTACCACAGAACATGCTAAACCTCACTCTCAGATTTTTTTTCCATGTTGAGAGCAATTTCAAGAACAAGAGGACTGACCTGGAACAGTCGTCTCTTAAAGAGGAATGATTTTGTGGGCTAAACACATAGAACAGGTCACTTTGTCCAAAGAACATTTCATTGTTTTAGTTTGTCCATCTGAATTTACATAAACAAATCTTAAAGCTAATTATTCAGTAACTGCATGAAATAAATGTCAATTTTTCTTTCTTTCTTTTTTTTTTTAATTCTCAGATGATCAGAACGTGTGTTTTCTGATCTCCACATTTCACTATACGCTCATGATTCACTGCTGAAAGCCAAAAATCTGCGCCGCTCTTTGTGTTATTCTCTAAAAGTGATGTTTCCAGAGCAGATCACTGAAGAGACGCCGTCTGTTTATAGTTTAGAGCCCAGATTTGGGGAAAAACGGGTCGACTTTCAGTAGAAAAACAAACTGAGTTCAGCTTCTTTTATTATAAGGGTTTAAAATGAAAATTCTGAATGGAGCTTATGGAGCATGAACGTTATGAAGATCATGACCAAGTGCGGTTTGGAGCCACTGGTGGTCTCGAGGAGTTTAAAAGGCTAAAATGAAGTCTTTTGGGAACAAATTAACTTCAAACTTTTGGAAGTATGTATTTGTTTTATCTATTCAGTGTGAAGAGGATTCCTGTGCATTCATGAACAGAACGGATTTGACCTGTAAAAGTTCCTAGAGTGCTTGTGCTGTGCTTTGTGTTTATGGATATTTTATAACTTTTCCACTAAATACAGCATCTGAAAAAAACTCCAACTTTCAGTATTTAATTGTTCTGTAAGTACTGATCATCTTACACGGAAAAGGCATTGCAGTGAATTTCATTGACAGAAATCTTTTTCCATTCCAACACGTTGTTTTTGGCGAAGTATTCTTTCAAAAGGCGGATGCTATTTTTCAGATTATCATTCGAGCATTTTCTTTATGCTCTTAATCCCATTAAAGATGCTCACTGACACGACTGTGAGACACGTGATATTCGCCTCCTGTGCTTTGCAGTACTTTTAGTGCAGTCTGGTTGAAATTCTCCTCGGAGTTTTCTCCGTACAGAGTCTGCCACATATGTTGTGCTAAAAGTGTTTTTCTCTGGATGTTTGTTGAACATTTTATTTAGTAACATCCAGAACCTAAAGTATAAAAAATATATTTAAAGTATTATTGACTTAATTTGTGACATGACCATTGATTCTATGGGGACACCCTGGTTTGATAGTATTAGAGTGTGTGTATTGCTACTCCTTATGTTTTATTCATTATGACAGTGACTGTAATTGGTGTACTGGTGTTTTAGGTGGTCTTCTTGCTGCCCTGCTGGGATGGGCTGCTGATAAATATTTCAGACAGGGAAATAAATTAACTTCCCTGGCTGAGTCGGGCTGCTCTTGGGGAGAAGATACTCTACTGGGGCATTTTAGACAATAGATGGTCACATTAAACAGGATTTGATAAAGTCCATGCATATCCGTCTCTTTTTGCCTCTTATCTGTGCACATATTCACATTCCTCCTTTCCATCTTTGACTGCTAGGTATTTATCACACTTCCAAACTTCCCAACATTTGTAGTGAAAGAGAAAGCAAAATGGTCAATTACAAATTTTGACTTATCTTATTGACTATTTTTGGAATGGAAATCAAACTGAGTTTTTCTAAAATTAAAAAAAAAAAGGAGGATGTTAGTGGGAATGATTCCTGATGACACGCATCATACCGGTTAGGTAAGATGCATTTTTTCGTAGATGTTATGTTCTCTGCTATTTCAGGAGCCCTTTTAGATGCTTGATTATGCAGAGGTTAGCCACAGCATGGGAAAAGCATTTCAGTCTCCATGAGGACATCAAGACAATAGGATTTCGTGATCTGTCAGCGTATTTGCATATCCGTCTAAAACATTTGAATTATTTAGGTCTATTATCATTAAGGAGCTGTCAAAACAGAACCATACCACTGTTTCTCTGGATGTTCTTTAATAAGCATTACACTAATTAGCCATCATTAATTTAAAACCATTTTGTTTCTAATTAAATGCATTCAACTATTTGCATGTGTAATTGTTAATTAAAAGCAACTCAGACATACTAGAGCAAATACACAGAGTTTAAAACACTCTAATGCTGCTTTGTGCAGTTAACTGTGATTGTTCAGTGAAGCAGTCGTAATGAAGGGAAAGCGTCGCGCTCCAGAGCAGCTGGATCTGATAAAACCAGGTTTCACTGGTTGACCAATGCACTTAGAAAACACGACTTGTAATGACCTAATCAGGATTAAGTTTATTTACAAAATACACACAAGCCAGAAATTCTTAAACTGATCCTCAAGGCGCCCCAGACAGTCCGTACTTTTGCTCTGTCTCTGTGTTGAGAGATGTCTGGGGGACTTAAGGACAAGCTTGAAAGCTAAAGATACAAACAGTTACTGAAATGATAATTCAGCCACACCTGATAAATCTGTGTGATAATTAACATTTATTTTTAAAACAGTGATAATAGTAGTACATGATGTATATGTGGTAACAGTATTTATAAATGCTCTAAATCCATCTGTAATATTTTTTGATATAATGAGTTTTGAAAAGAATAACAGCTGATGTATAATGGAAAATATTTTTTAAAGGAAAACACATTATTAATATATGGCTTTGATATGTGTTGTATGTGTAAAGCCCACTACACAAAGTATATCACGAAAAAGAGAAAACTCTTGAAAATAACCTAAGATAAGATCAGATAAGATCAGATAAGATCAGATAAGATCAGATCAGATAACATAACATAACATAACATAACATAACATAACATAACATAACATAACATAAGATAAGAGGGACTTTTATTATGCCACTGGGGGAAATTTGCATTGTTACAGCAGATGAAGAGCAGCAAGTAGACAAAGATGTGCATCATACAAAATACAGCATATAAGATAAACTATAGAAATAAATAAATAAACAAACAAGGTGTCTGTTAGCGGAAAAATATAAACCATAAAAACAGGATTGAGAAGCTACAAGTGTCCAGTTTACACATTTACTAACTATATTAAACAAAATAAATTTCAGGGCATTTCAGAAATATGAAATTAGAGCTTCTTCAGTGTTTCTGTCATTTCAGGGACAGACTAGGAAAAAGCTGAGTCTGAAAGCTAACATCAAATGAATGTTACCATTGTGACACACACACACACACACACACACACACACACACACACACACACACACACACACACACACACACACACACACACACACACACAAAACTGAGCCCAAGCCTCCCATTCCAGGACCTCAATAATTCAGCAGAGGTACATTACCATTGGGTGGAATAATGGACGTTTGAGAATTCATAAGGGAGACGGTTTACATGTTACGTCTGACTAAGTCTGTCTCTGGGTCGTTGATGTGTCTGTGGTCACTGACCAAACCTACATTTGGAATGCCAGAGCGTTTTCTACAAAGTGGAATTAACCACTACCACACTTCCACACTGCGACCAAGATGGTTTTAACACTACCGCAGACAAAGATCTCATTAAAGCAAACATTTTCCAGCAAGAGCGTTCTTTATTTTGCTTTTTAGTTTGCTTGTAAAATTTACTCATCCATATATATTCAAATGCTTCCCTATCGAAACCAAAAGATGCTACTGTTCATTGTGAAATGCCAGACATGTATCCAGAAACCTGGATATGATTACACTACATTAATTCTTTATGTGTGGTTTCCATCTTTGTCATATCAGAAGCTCTCCTTATTTGACATATTATCCAGACTACTTGCCTAAAGGAATGACCTGAGAGTATTTTCAACATTGACACTGACAGGGCGAAACAGTGAGCTGGTATAACAGTGACATTAAGAAGACGTGTTCCATCACCAACAGAGCCGCTGAATACTCTGGCTTGAGTATTAGACACCCAGCTCAATCATTTTGGCCCTTCAATAAAAGCAGACAGAGGCTAACTGCATGAATTAAAAACACTCACGTCCAGTAAAAAATACATAAACCTTCACTCTGTATTGACAGTTATTTTGTGTTGTGAGTTAGTGAACAGCACTAATTTGATGTTTGCATCTGTACTGTAAAGATGCACATTTCCTGTGATTATATTATGTGGACCAGCATTAATCCAAATGGAGACGCAACAAAGGGTCTCAATTTTGTCTAGTGTGACTGAGTGTGTGAACTGATAAATTACATGAATAAAGATGCTGACAGAATATCTATAATATTTTAATTATAATAAAAATGTCTCACCTGGAAAAGCCACGCAGCCACAGTCAGTGACCTGGAAGACTGGGCTTCAGGATCCTATTGCAGTAGTGTGCAATAAAAACCAACACAATTTTGTGTCACTTGGCAAATAAAAAAAAAAAATGTGTGTCACAAGAGAATTCAACACACTGAATACGTACTACAGGATCTCAAAACTTGTCTTTAAATCAAACACTTAAAAGATGAAAGGTTCTTCACATGGGATGAACTCTAACATTAAAAAAAAAAAAATAATAAAACGAAAGAAAGAAAATAAGAACAATATGCCTATTAACATCTTATTTCATAGCCTCGGCCTATGAATTCTGAGTCTTGCATTAGATTAGCAATTTTATTGTATATATAGTAAAAAAAATATAGAGAGATTTTTTTCACAAAATTTCCCGAGTCTGAAAAAGGGACTCAGCCTTCAGCGCTGAGCTTCTTAATGAGTGGTGTTATTCTTCCATGCGTTGCTCATGAAGAGTTCATCTGAGAAGTTGACTGGTCTTTCTGGAGCTGGGTTTAAGTGATGCATCACATACTTGTACAGACGTGTATGGAAACAATATACCCTCACTTAAAAAGCAGCACAGTGCTCTACGATGTTCCCTACAGTCAATCCTTAGTTCCCTTTCTGTTTGTTTTATATTCACATGCTGCCTTTGTAACTTCCATAGCTATGCAAATAATTCATATCTCTAGCACATGATGATGTCAGTCTTGTAAGTCAACGTATGCATATTCTAATGATTTAACTGCATTAATTACATTAACATTAAAAGGAGAATTTAATTATTGCTGTTAGTACACCATGTTTTCCCTGACACAGCGCATATGAATAATGTTCCTTTCAAGTAGGATCATTGCCAGAGTTAGACTTTATTTGTTAAGAGGTTGAAGCTTCACATCTTCTGTTTTCCTGCGTAGACTATTTCAATGTCTACCCACAAACCCACTGTGAGACTAGGACTGTATACCACCAGAAACCTGACCCCAGGTGGGAAGGATGAACTTTGACTTCACTGGCTCTTGTCACTGGCTACCAGTTTCTAAATTATTTGGCATATATTTTAAAATGAGTTAAACTGCTTTTAGAGCACTTAATGGTGCAGCATGCATTTCACTGCATGTGCACACGAGCAGTTTTCAGTGCAGCATACAGTAGCTCTCATTTGCAGAGGATCATATAATAAAAACAAGAATTGCTCACATAGCTACTGTGACTATTCTGAATCCTGCAGGAACTCAATAAAAGATATTACATGTTCAAAAAAAAAAAAAGCAAAACAAAAAAGGACCATACGTTTTTGCACACTGTAGCGCTGCATTAGATGAGCGAAATATGTAATTCATTTGACCCCATACAGTCAGATGGATCTGAGCCCGGAGGAAAAAAATGCAAATAAATTATACATATACTTAAAAAGCTTCTTAGGTTGCCTTTTAGAACATTCTTCTTAAGTGCACTGCAACACGTGGAAGTGAAATTGCTCGAAGAGAAAAGCCACTCAAGAGACTGTTGCCATGACAACAAAGAGTTTTTACATTTTGCATTTACATAAAACCCTTTTTTTTTGAGCGGACAGGCACTTTCCCCCCAGTTTCCTGTTGGTAAAGTGGGTTAAGTGTACAGATCCAAGACTCCTAGAATCCAAGACTATCTGCAGGATTTGCCCTGAATTTATCTGAAATCAGAGCTCTGCCTTTTTCACTGATATCATCATTCAGTGTATTTAATGACTGTGGCTGTGAAGTTAACTACACCAGAGACTAGGTACTGGTCTCTAGGTGTGAAGTTTCAGTGGACATTTATTGTTTCGTTAATTCAGTAAAAAATACAAACAATATTAATAGGTACACATTATATATAGGTATGCATTGTTCATGACACTTGAGCCATACCGGACATGCACAGGCAATGCAGGTACGCAGAACCCGGACTGCCAGCATTTGTACTAAAATCTTTGCGATAAAACGCATTGGTCAAAACAAACCTTAATTTGTTTCAACTGAAAACTGTACTTTGTACTTTGTCATTTCACAGCTCCCTATCTTAAAAAATTAACAAATGCTTTAAGAAAAAATCAAAGTAATGAGTCAAAATCAAAGTAATGCTGATATTACCTTACTGTTCTTCATCCCAGCAACATGCTGAATGGCTCCTGATACACCCACTGCAAAGTATCGTTCCTGCAGATTAAACAGATTAAACAGTTCCTGCACATTAAAACAATACACATTAAATACACATTAAAACAATACACCATACACCTTAATTTTAATTTTATACTTGAGCATCTACTTTACTGAATAATACTATATTCAATTATAATGACTGGCTTTGAATCACCACCTTCACATCAGTGCATCATGATGCCTTGATGTACTTTTACATTTCTTTTGTCAACCCACTCAATATAACACTATGACACACACACACACACACACACACACACACACACACACACACACACACACACACACACACACACACACTACATTTTATACTGGACTATGCACCATGCTGACCAGGTCTCTGAAGTTCCCACAAGCCCATAAGGAAAGTACTGATGTATGTGCGGGTCTGTCCAGGATTGCAGCCCAGCAGTACTTCCCCATAACCTCTCATGGGAGCAGCCCATCAGTTGCTCTCAGCTAAATGCACTCAGATATGAATATTTCAGAGCCATTTACTGCTCCTGCTGCAGCCCCTGAGGAGCCCAGCATCAATTTGTGAACATGGCGTTAAAAGCTGGGCCGTATAATCCGGGGTGAGAGCTGCTCTTTCCACTCCACTCTGCCTCACACAGCCTTGCTCCCCAGCTGCTCACCAACAGCACTGACAACTCTCTGTATAAACTCCACTTGCCCCTTCCCAGGTTAAAAATATTTGGGTATCTGAGTGAACGGACAGACAAACAGGCTGGTGATTTGCCCCCACTTGGTCACTTCTCCCAGAGTACTCATTGTCATGCTATGTGCTGGACACTGGACACAGAGCCGGTATGAGGAACTGCATAGCCTGTTCATCAGTGGCCCCACAGTACTGCCAAACACTCAGCATTGCTTAAACAGCTGCACTGACAGCAGCCAACAGTTTCCAGCATCTCCAAAGGCAAACACAGAGAGGGGCGAACAAAACAATCTTTCACCTGAAATGACTGTGCAACAGTAAATAGTTAATTGATGACTAATGAGGATCACTCAACATTAACACAAACCACTTGCTCTGGCGTGAAAACATGAACGTGTAATATGGGCAAAAAAACACTGTGGAGAATCATACATGCTTCTTCAGGTTCTCCCGACAGGTGTGTCCTTCATGTGCTCATTACAGCACATTCCATTTTCAGTAAATAGACAGTGGATACGTTAAATCTAGGCACATCAGTAAACATTCACTTTGTCACAACTTACAGATAAGCCACTGTCAAAAAGTGCACTGACCAAAAAAAAGGGGGAAAAAGCAACATTAGGACTCGCATGTCTCTCAACTTGAATTGTTTGTCTTTGTAAGTACTAAGATGGGAACTCGTAACCTTGTTGAGGCCATTTATGTCTGCCTCACCACTGTTACCCATAGTGCAGTTCCGTTAAATATTACAATGACTACTGTTACTTTGCAATTTGACATGAATTTTGAGACTGCAAGAAACATTATGAAGCTCTTTATGAGACATAAATATTTGAACAAAGACTGAAAAACTGCATCCAGAACCTCAAATAGTGTCATGATTGGCCCCTCCCAGTCCTCCATGTGCTTTGTTTGTTTTGATTCTTCCCTGTCCTGCCCCCTTGTTTCTTGACTCCGCCCTTGATTGTTCTCACCTGTGTTGTCCACCTGTGTCTTATTAACCCTCTGTGTTTCCTGGTATTTAAGCCCAGTATTTTCCTGTTAGTTTGCTGGTCTTTGTTTGGTTTTTGTATTGGATTGTATGGTGTTTGTTCTTCTGGCCTTTATTTGTTTATCCTGTGTACATTTTCGTTATGTCTGTCCCCTGATCTCTCCGTGTTGGCTCTCTGACCCTGACATTGTATTGCCCTTAATAAATCTCGCTTCTCTCAGCACATGCGTCACAAATAGCTAGAACATTTAATCCCTTTATTTAAAAATGTGTCTAAATAAGTGCTCCTGAAACATTAAAAAAAATCAAATAAACAAATAAAAAAAGATTTTTTTGGTAAAGTGAGAAAGAAGTCATGTTTTGGGCCACATTGTCCTCCATATCTCTATCAGTAGACTTTATACAAAGTAGGTTATTTCTAATGACAGAAATACATATTGAGATAAAAACAGAGTGTATAATTGCCCACTAAATTGATCTGTGCACAGTTAAATGAAGTAATGAGACCACAGGCTGTCTCATAGCAGCAGGCTGAGATGCTGTTGTCTTTATTAAAGTGACACACGTGTTTGTTAAATCTCTTAATAAAGCTTTGCTGTTGGAAAGAGTAGCTAGACAAGCTCAGACTTTTTGTAAAATAAGAGTGTAGACAGACAGCTACACAGCTGCAGTACTAATGGCTTTGTTTCTTCTGCTAACAATCTAGAAATGCCCACAGGCAGTGATCAAAAATTAATATTAATTATTATGTGAATGCTGCATTAAGTTGAACCCATGATGAATTATACATTCGCAGCATGGTTCTACTTTTAGAGCAGCGTGCATAAGGACCTGATTTTTTTTCTCTTCAGTCATTTTGAGTGGCTGCCAAAGCGTGATGTACTTCTGAAGACCAAACAAAGAAAACTTTAAACCTGTTTAGGTAATTAAGCTTTTTTAAACACGTGTGTGCGTGCACGATAGTCATTTAGGTACTGTTCATAATTCTAGTGGTTTATTTGTAAATTGTACTGGATTATTAAGTTAAACATAGGTGCGAAAAGACACACAAGACAATGTTGTCCTGGCACTGTTCTGTGTCCAGGGGACGGGCTGAACACAGTGCACTTTAAATCTGATCTATAATGAGTGTAGTAAATCATTTAGGGCTTAAAGCTGCCATTAGCCACGCTTAAACTCTGCTAATGTGTGCCCCTGACAGCTGGCCCATCCCCACCGGATAATGCCACGGATCACACATTTCAGCTTATTCAGTTTGAAGTAATGAGATTAGAAAGTCATTTTTTACAGTAGGACACAGAGCAGCACCTGTTTGTGACGTGTTGTTTGTGGTAAATATGCGTATGTTTAGTCATGCTTGGTATTCCCAGTGCTCATGTGAAGGCTACACACACATGCACATACATAAAAAACAGTACATAGACAAACACAAATAAAACAAACACTTTAATTCCACACATTTAAACAGTTCTACTGCGGTCCTCTTTACTGAAACTTTTGCTTTCATACATTTCCTACATACTGAAGTCAGAATATACAGAGAAAGAAAGCTGTTATTGTTATGCTACTGGCCAGATATTAGATTCCACACTAACAGCACTTGCTTCTATACCGCAACAAAACACATTACTGCATTATTATCTGTTCCCCTGAAATAATTACAGGGATTCGTATAACATTATTGCCAAATACTGCAATATAACCAGACATCCAAGTCAATGTCACTAAACCTAAATAGAATAAAAATATTTTGTCTCTGTTATTTTTTTAAATAGTAACCATACAATATGTTCAGCATTTGTCCACATAGGGTCAAGCAAATTATGTCCACTCACCTCCTAACACTACATTCGTCATGTTTCTCCATTATTGTGAGGAAACTGTGTCTTAAATTAGGTGCAAACAGAACTCTACGACCTTCACCTGCAGCATTCCTATTGTCTGCCAGGTCATATGAGAAGCCTGAAGCTACTTTTCAATCATCTACAATTTATTAAGACAAAGTTATTTGTTGTCATGAAACAAGTGCATGCATACATATTTAAGTTGAACAATCAAACAATCAAACGTTTGAACTGCAGTCCTTCTACAATTTTACAACCTATATTGTTTACAGCTTTTAAAAGTATCAACATTTTCTGGATTCCAAATAATTCTGACACATATTTCAATCTTTTTTTAACTCATTTGCTCTACCTGTTCAAACTGGCATGTTATGCAGATGTTTTAAAGAATATGAAATATTCTTTGCATGCAATGTTTAATTAATATTAATATTAGGTAAAGTGCTTTGGGGTAAGTATACATCAGGTTTTCCTAATTTATTATTTCTTCAGATTCATAACCTGAACAGTGATCTTTACAGACAAAAGCATTGTTTATCTAGAAAATGTGGCAGTTACTTTAATGGTTCATAGTGGGCCAATTTAGTAGATACAGTTTCCAAACACATTGATGTCAGTCAATATCATTATATCAGGCATCTGATATTAGGCTTCCAGCCTAAAGTGATAGAAAACAATAACATACAGTTATATAAATATATTAAATATACAAAGCATGGGTCCACTTAACGCAGGCATGTTCGCCCAGTTAAGACAACACAGTATGACTAAGTTAAGTCAGACAGCTGAAATGTTCAAAGACTTAAAAAAGAATTTTAAAATAAGAAGTAAAAAAGGAATTAATAGGAATAAAAAAAAAAACTAAACCAAATCATAGGAAAATATTTCCACAGTCCATTTCTTACTGACGATTACTTCTCAGTAATGACGCATTGGAATAGCGTTAGCTGTTGGCTTTGGCTTTTTCACAAAGCTCCTGTCAGCTTTCAATAAAACTGATGACAGCAAGGATTTCAAATTTAGTCTTTAGCTTTCTATTGGTAGATACTTTATGCAGAACAGAATCTAACGTTTAAACTTTTAATCTACATTCTTCTTTTAACAGCAGTTGGAGCTTCACCTTCGTGCTGATTAAGAACTGAAGCATTAGACAACAGTTGCTAAGCAGTGACCGGAAGGCTGAGAAAAGAAGGTGTAGGTGAAGAGTGCAATCATTTGATTGGCCATAATACTACTCAGCTTATAAATACTGTTTATCCATTTGATTGGGTAAGTCTGTGTTAAATCTAGGCAGGCCCAGGCCTCCTCACTGTCACGCCCCTTGCTCATAGATAAAAATAGTTTTTGTCCAATTATGAGATGCTTGAGTCCTCGTTAGGGATGTTTCTGCAATTACGGGGCTTCCAAAGCACACGGGGTTTGAATACTTAATCAAAAAGTTACGACAAAAAAAAAAACTCTGGTTTCCGATATTTAGAGCAAAGGACCACTGACTGGAAATTCAGAAAATGTTGATCAAAAGGTGTAAAACTTTAACTGGACATGTTTCTTCAATGCACATGTAACAGTACACGCACCCTTTTCAGCAGCTGCACTGCCTCCCTTCAAACGCCATCCTCCTCATCATCCTGAGCACATTTACTTTCTCACTGCACGGAGCTGTGCTCAGAGCATTCCCTGAAAAAGTTCACATCTACACTAGACGGCATCTTTTTAATGTGGACACACATGCAGACAACAGTGCAACGCAGCAAAACACAGATTTTAGTGACCTTTTTAGTCTCCAGTGACAAGAATTGTGACTGCATCCTTTATGGCTTAGTTCAGAAGCAGTGTGGAACACCCATGTAGGTGGTCCAGATACACATCTCAGGCGATTTTATCTCGATGATGTCAGAAATGGTGGCAGCATAAAGACGATCATGCAGAGAGTTCAACTGAATATGTTATAAAACACAACAGCACTGCAACTGTCAAAATTTCTCATCATAATGTCATATGAGGACAACCAAGATGCGCCTTTTGGAAAACCACTCAACTAATGATCGGATTATGTTCCCATCTTCCTGAAAGCAGAGGCTCCAGCACAGGTGCGTAAAATCAGTGGTGTGATGTAAACGAACCGATTACAAGGTGGAAATCACAGGAAGGCCAAACGTTAAACAGCACAGTGGAAGCAGACCTGGTTACTTTAGAGTGCTGGGCTGCAGAGTTGCTCCTTAAACTCCTGGTAAATCTCACATTAAGTGCTTTTAGTGAAGTCTTATTAAAGCTTTCTTAAGGCACTGGTGGCCTAGTCGGCACTGGGCCTTTCTAAAAGGAAAGCAGCATATTAATGTTTACATGCTGTATTTGTATTAACTTATTTTCAGCTGATGATGTGAAGTGCAGCAGCCCGCTGTCTGTTACGGCTGAAGTTGCTGCGCGTCTTCGAACATTTTCAGAACAATGAACGTCTAAAGGAGACTGAGGCGTCAGGTACACGCGTGCGGCTAAAACTGGCGCACTGATCTTAAACCTCTGCACTGGACCGAGGGCGTCCTTAAGCGAACTCCAACTCAGTCCCAGCTGTCTAAAATCCAGGTCAAAGGCTACCACGCTCAGAACGACGCGAAGGTCGTCTGAAAGGATGGCCGTGCGGACTATCGGAGGTGGAGTTAATAGAAACACGAACCACACTGGCAGAGCCGCCTCGGGCGCGGTCACCAAGCGCTTTACCCATCGCGCGCACTGCAAGCCGACAAGTCTCGGGCACTGCGGGAGTCTGGCGATGATACCCGTCCCTGGACTTGCGCTGCAGTATTCCTCGAACTATTTAACTCAAGGTTCCCAGCGCACATCCGGGAGAGCCAGACCACGCGCACCTTTGTGCTTCACACCTGACTCAACTGAAAGGACAAATCCAGCGATTTTCTCTATAATGCAGATCTTTAGACGTAAAAAGCCACACAGGGTGGTTTGATGTGAAAAGTGTCGAATGAAAAACGTGAAGAGTCAGAGTTCTTTACAGCGGGGGTGATGGGAACCAGACGTCTGTAGAGTTTAATGACTCTACAAGTGCCCGCAAATTCTAACGCAGGTAAAGCGGTTATGAATACGCCGCGTGTAGACGCCGCTTTCCGATAGGTTTCCGATGGATTTGGGGTTACGGTGTGTTTTTAAATCCATTTGTGGAGAGCATCATCTGGCATCCAA
Source organism: Pygocentrus nattereri (assembly GCF_015220715.1). Taxonomy (NCBI): domain Eukaryota; kingdom Metazoa; phylum Chordata; class Actinopteri; order Characiformes; family Serrasalmidae; genus Pygocentrus; species Pygocentrus nattereri. Next base: position 41,307,177 of record NC_051225.1, read on the forward strand.
CCTCGAAATCTATTAAACAAACAAACAAACAAATAAATAAATAAATAAATAAATAAATAAAAAGAATAATAATATTTTTAAAAGCAGGTGGACTTCCCCTTTATCATTCAGGGGGTCACCAGGACTGCGACCACTAACTACAGATTACAAAAGCATCGCTTGTTTGTATTTTAACCAAACAAGATAACATCAAAAGTCCAAAGTAACAGTAGAACAACATTACAATAAAGAGAATAATCATCATCATCAATATGATCAGCATCATCATCATCAATATGATCATCATCATCATCATCATCAACAGCAGGAGCAGCAACTTAGACCTAAATCTCTCGTTTTGCGCGCGAGCTTTGGGTAAGTGGTATAAAATGTTTTAAGCTCCTCGACCTGCTCGTCTCTGCCTCTGAGGTTCAGTCCGCGCTGTTTCGGTAAGAATCGCTTTAAACGCGTCTAAAATAAAGCAGTTCACGGTACAGATGTTAGGACACTGGGGTTCAGCAGGCCAGTTAACGGTGTATGGAGCTACTGCGCATACAGGACATATGGATTCTGACGGAGGGCCTAAACCCGGTTCTAATGAATGAGCTGATATTCTACCCGCCGCTTCATTTACCTTTTATTCTGAAATATGAAACAGTAGCTGAGCGGCAAACAACAGCAATAAACACAGACACGAGCTGGACGCGGACGGGCTGCACCTCATCATAGCTTAATAAAAAAGCCACTGGAAAACATTTAAACCATCACCAAATTATTATTACAAGAAACCCAGAGAATTCCGTCCCGTTTCTCAGTTCATATGTCGCCGCGTGCTGTACTGCACCCGTCTGGGGGGTTTGACGGTTTATTTCACACAATTTGCGAAAAAATGTTTTCTTTGCCATTTCCCTGCTTCCACATGCAGTTGTCTGTTTCTCCAACAGATGTCATCCTGTGTGAGTTTAAGGCTTCACTCCAAACTGCAGACGCAGGAAAAGAACAGAATGTGTCATTAATTTGAGATGTTTATGATTTACACTACTCAAAAACATTAATGCTCCAAGTCTGTGCGCGGGCTTAACCGCTGGAATTCAGTTGGAATAAACGGAGCTCTTTCCTACAAACTTCCTGCCCATTCCCTCCGCCCTGCGCTGTGTTCGAGGCACTAAAGGCAGTGCGCGTTTGCCTCATCGCGCTCGCCCCGCGTCATCTGTCTTGACTTCAGACTGTCCCCGGATGCCTGTTGCCCCGTTTTGCCGAATCTGTTTGGAAGCGTGACGTCATGCCTTGCGCTGGACAGAATAGTTTTTACCCCTATTCCGACAAATCCCACCACCTGGGCACGGATTGGCTATTAGGACCGGACGCAGCTCTAGCCAGGCGGACTGTTTGCGAGTGAAAGCTTCGAGCCAATCCTACGGCAGGGGGCGTAACCTGTCTGAATACGGGTGTTAAAAAAAGAAGAGCGCGGGGACTCTCTCCTTCTCCTTCTCTCCATCTCTCTCCACTTCTAACTGGAGTTGTCAGGCAGCCAGGACCGAAGCCCCGATCAGTTTCTCCGCTTCCCCTCGCGCTCGCTTCAGCAGTTCTGTATGGTGGATTTAATATTCAGCTCTTCTTTTCTGGATGATATGGGAGATCATTCCAAAAGTAAGTGAAGCGCGCGCGTTGGCAGATCTGCGGGGTTTTGTTTTAAGGAATGCTTCGTCGACCCCGTCGCTGGGGGCTTTAATCCGCGCGGATCAGCCGTGCTGGGGCTGTTTCTGATCTGAAGCAGCTCTTTGGTTTGCGGCATTAAGGCTCATATCAGTGTGTGGGTGACGCTCAGTGATCGTGTGTGTGTCTGTGTGTGTGTGTGTGTGTGTGTGTGTGTGTGTGTGTGTGTGTGTGTGTGTGTGTTGTCGTGCGCAGAGAAGTCTGGGTTGGCCATGTGCGTCGGCTGCGGAAGTCAGATTCATGATCAGTACATCCTGCGGGTCTCCCCGGACCTGGAGTGGCACGCAGCCTGCCTGAAATGCGCCGAGTGCAGCCAGTACCTGGACGAGACCTGCACCTGCTTCGTGCGCGAGGGGAAAACCTACTGCAAGAGAGATTACGTAAGGTAGGCTGCTGAAAAGTCACGAAAGTCGGGTACATTAGAGCTGGACGGGACTTTTGATGTTGAGTGACGAAGCCGTGCATGTTCACTGCGCGCGGTTTAATGAATAGAAATGTGTGACATAATCAGCCTAACATGACATTTGATTATCTTTATCATTGTTATGCTTTTTTAATTGCTTTAATTAATAAATATTTAATTGTCCTTATGAGCGGTTATTGATTTCACGCACTGCGCAAATTATAACGGTCAGTATTCGCAGCTTGGACGTAGCCGTTTAAACCATCAGACAGGTTTCAGTGTTTCCTCAGCACTTCAGGATGTTCTGTACAGTTGGTGAATGCGCGCACTGTGTGTCCCTCCTTCTCACAGACTGTTCGGAATAAAGTGCGCTAAATGCGAGCTGGGCTTCAGCGGCACTGACCTGGTCATGCGCGCTCGGGACAGCGTTTATCACATCGAGTGTTTCCGCTGCTCGGCGTGCGGCCGCCAGCTTCTGCCGGGGGACGAATATTCTGTGCGCGAGGACGCGCTGCTGTGCAGGGGGGAGCACGGAGCCAGCAGCCCCCTCAGTCCCGGACATGTCCACAGCAGAGCGCTGCACATGGCAGGTCAGTCCAGCTCTACTGACCGGGAGATGTTAAGGCGCCTGTAGAGCATAAATAAACCCCAGAATAAACGAGCTCAGCCGCGCGTAGTGACCACTGGACCAGCTGAGTCTCAATGCGAGATTAACACGCAGCGCAGGCGTTTAACTGTCTCACACAGGCAGGATCCTACACTAGAATTAGTCTTCGACACAAGAGCTTATGACACGTTATAGCATTATTACAGGGAAGATAAAGACCACTGACAGTCTGTCTGACGCTGGATCTTCTGTGCGCCACTGATTTGCGTTTTATTGGAAAAAGTGCAGAAAAGCAGAGACGCAGAGACGCAGAGACGCAGAGACTCTCTGTCACAAACACACCATGGACTCATTCTGTATGATGCACATCTTTGCAAATTTTCCGCAGTGGGATAATAAAAGTCTCTCTTATCTTTAAAAACCGCCGGCAGGCTCAGAGAAGACGTATGAGATTTATTTTGTTAAAAATTTAAACGAATAGCTGTTTGATTAATTAATTAAATAAATAGCGAATAACATTAACAAAGCAATAATAATAATAATAATAATAATAATAATATAATAATGACAACAACAACAACAATAATGATAATAGTAACGTTGTTTTATTTTGTTATTATATAATGATTATTGTGATTATTATTAATAATAATAGTAGTAGTGGTGCTGTCGTGGTTAATACTGTTTTTGCTGATGCTGTAATTACTCAGATATCACTATGTTTAGCTATGAATTCGGTGGGTCTGCTTTATGATGTGCTTCATTAATTCAGGCTTATTATATGTATATATTATTGTTATTAAATGTGTATCATTTATACACTTTTTCTTTTTTCTCTTTTCTCAGCTGACCCGGTGTCGGTCCGGCAGGCCCAGCACCGGAGTCACGTGCTCAAGCCCTCGGAGAAGACGACTCGCGTGCGCACTGTGCTGAACGAAAAGCAGCTTCACACGCTGCGGACTTGCTATAACGCGAACCCGCGGCCGGACGCGCTAATGAAGGAGCAGCTGGTGGAGATGACCGGCCTGAGCCCGCGCGTCATCCGCGTCTGGTTCCAGAACAAGCGATGCAAAGACAAGAAGAGATCCATCCTGATGAAGCAGCTGCAGCAGCAGCACGGAGATAAGACTGTAAGCATCCGAGCGACGCGCGGGGCAGAAACATGTCCCCGTGCTGACCCAGCGACCCCACACATTACACACAGAGCGGACGCTAATCAAGTGTGTGTGCTTCGGTTTTGGTGCCCGTTCTCAGGAGGTGCTCAACACCGAGGCTGGTCTGGAGAACGTGGCAGTTTAGGCTCCATTAAAATCTCAAAAGATTAACAGATTAATTGGCTAAAGCTTTTCTTGTTACCCGTTTCCTTTCCTTTCCTTTCCTTTCCTTTTCTTTCCTTTCCCTTCCTTTCCTTTCTTTTCCTTTCCTTTCCTTTCCTTTCCTTTCCTTTCCTTTCCTTTCCTTTCCTTTCCTTTCCTTTTTTAACTGAGTATTTGAACGTCGTCGTGCTGAATGTTCTTACTGGAGTGTTTTGTGGTCCAGAATCTGCAGGCTCTGGCGGCCACTGCGCTGGTTGCGGGCAGTCCGATCAGGCATGAGTCTTCGGTGGTGGGTCACGCGGTGGAGGTGCACACTTACCCGCCCTGGAAAGCCCTGAGCGAGTTCGCACTGCACAGCGACCTGGATCAGCCCGCTTTTCAGCAGCTGGTGAGTAAAGAACAGAAACACCCCCCGACCTACACACACACACTGTCCAGCTCTGGAGTGTGTTCTAATACTGGACTGATCGTTTTACCCTGTGCTACAGCCGATCCATCAGGTACAGCAGCTATAATGACGGGTCTTATAGCGACTATTAGAGCAGATTTAATCAACACGCAGCTGATGCTCACTCACGCAAGCAGGCTTGAACTGTTATAACGCTATAAGGCTCTTAAGTAGTGCTTGGCTTGGAGGTGTGGTTAGACAGCAGGAAAACGGGATCTAAAGAATCTCTGCATAACAAAGAGTTTTGTTACGTGTGTTCACGTGTCACAGGTCCGAGCGGGGTCAGCTGGTTGACCCTGAGCTCTTCTCTCACCTGCAGGTCTCTTTCTCGGAGTCCAGTTCTTTAGGAAACTCTTCGGGCAGTGACGCCACCTCGCTGTCCTCGCAGTTGCCGGACACGCCAAACAGCATGGTGCCCAGCCCGGTGGAGACGTGAGAGCGGCTGCTGACCACAGCCATGGTTAACACCTTCCCGCACTTCCTTCACCAAATCAGCCCAGTGCGACGCGCAGGACAGCGGAGTTTTAGGACACTCGTGCGCCGCACACGCACAGCGCCGAGAGAGTCCGACCGACCTGAAAACGGAGCGGGTACAAAACAGCGCCGGACTTCCCAGAAGGACCGTCTTTCCTCAAAACGGACATTAGCCGTGTTGTGTTTGTGCGCGTGCTCGCGCGTAAGGGCGCCTGTGATGTACATATGAAACACTGATCGAGCCTCTTGAGCAAAAGTAACTTATTGTAATTTATTATCTCCATTAAACTCCTGCAGAAATAAAACTGGACTAAACGCGTGAGTGGCTGTCAGACCTACGGGGATTTAAGGACGTACTGCGGCTAAACAGCACAGCTTCATCAGCTTGTGACACAAACATGGTTTAAGCGAAATAAAGGAAAGACAAAACGAAAGAAAACAGGTGCGCACAACAACAACAACAATAACAACAATAACAACAACAACAACACAGTTATTCTAGTATTGTTATTATTAGTGAGTAACAATATTGCAACGCATTAATTAGAGGAAAATGCAATCTACTCAATTGAAATAATAAAGAAAGAAGAATATAATATAATATAATATAATATATGCAAAAATTACTACTCTAAGAAGCAAAACCTTTTCTCTTCAAACTACAAGCTTATACAATTAGATCTGTAACAGAATTTAATGTTAATTTCGGAATTTTAAACTTTATGGCCCAGAATCTTTCTCTCTGGTTCTCCCTCATGAGTAGCCCTGTTTAAACCACACGTTGGTGATTGTGGTGGTGGTGACCACACAATGGTATCATGATATATGATAATGATATATCAATATATATATATATATATATATATGGCACTGATACAATATTCGACATAATTTCCTTTGAATATGTAACAACGTTAAACAGGAATCAGAAATCAAACTGTGCTGCTCGTGCATTTAGCAGCAGGTCAGCAGAGCAGCGGTCACGCAGAAGCCACGTTGTTTTGCGTTTGATGTCATCAGGAGTTCATCAAACACTAAACCATTCCCACCAGCGTCGAAAGACGTCGTGATAACGCAGTGACTTGGTGATGAGACAGTGATCAGCGATAAGACCTTTCAGGCATGGAGGAAACAGAGCAGCGCCGTAGAACCGCAGGCAGTGCAGCCTGAGCAACGATCTGGCCCCAGATTTACTTCACCGACGCCGCGTGTCCGCGACAAACTAACACATCAGGCGCGAACGAGATGATGGAATAAAGATGGTCCATGTAAGAAAACACTCAATGTAGCTCCGCTTCAAGAACACATTTCCTTAATGTTAGTGTTACAATGTAAAGC